>NW_010330678.1:24411-37408 GCF_000700745.2 Antrostomus carolinensis
CAACCGGGCATTGAACACTTCAAGGGAGCAGCCAGCCACAGCTGCTCTGGGCAACCTGTGCCAGTGTCTGACCACTCTCACTGGAAAGAATTTCTTCCTAATATCTCATCTAAACCTACCCTCTTCCAGTTTAAAGTCATTACCCCTTGTTCTAGCACTCCCTGAATAAAAAGTCCCTCCCCAGCCTTCCTGGAGCCCCTTCAGCTACTGGAAGAAGGTGTCCCTGGAGCCTTTTCTTCTCCAAGCTGGACAGCCCCAATTCTCTCAGCCTGTCCTCATTAGAGAGGTGCTCCAGTCCTTGGATCATCCTTGTGGCCTCCTCTGGAGTCACCCCAGTAGGACCATGTCCTTCTTATGTTGGGGGCCCCAGAACTGGATGCAGACCTTGGCTTTCATATGACAGTTAGTTAAACAGCAAGAGAGCCGGAGGCTGTATGAGGACTTGGAGAGAGGCAGCTTGTTTTTCTCCTCCAGCATATGTCTGTGTGGGAAGGAGGGCGCTGATCCACAAACAGTCTGCTCGCAGTTTTGTCCGCTCCAGGCAGGGCTTGTAGGCTGCAATGGGGACTTCTGGCCCAAACTGTCTCTGATGAGGCTGACGCAGGCTCTGTGGCAGACTCTGCCATTGTTTTGTTCCCAGTGTGTGTGGGACAGTGGCCAACTCATCCTCTGATCCTGACAGGGACTCACACTCTTCTCCAAATATGCAGACAGGCACAGCATCCCAACTCCTGCTCCTCCCAAGACCAGTGCATTTGGCAGACCAAGCCCGGAGCCCCTGCACTGCCAGAGGACCAGAGTTGGGAGAGGTTGTCCAGGGTGCAGTGGGTCCTTTCCCTCCTGGGGTCAGTGCATTAGTGCTGGGAACAGAAATGCGTGAGCTGTAAGGTGCATCTGGGAAAGGGCTGGCAGGACCACCTCCCAGGGGCTTAACAGCCCAGGTCAGTGCCAACTGTCCTTAGTCATGGAAAACATCCACTGGAGTCAAGAGAAGTTCACTGACTCAGCGAGTGGAGCTGCTTCCAGGTCAGTATCATAACCGAGACCCATGTCTGTGCACCCATAGCCAAGTTATCTCAATTTTCTTCTTTATACGATGTACATTTCGTTTTTAGACAGGGGCTCAGTGAAGTTGTGGTCCATCTTTTTCCAGGAAAGCCCTTCTTATTAAGAACCAGGCTGATGCACTGGGTGTCTGGGAGCTGTATAATCCCTTGTGCTCTAGGAAAAAACATTTTATCTGCTTTCCTTTCTTTTGATTGGTCTTTCCTCATTTTCTTCTTATCTGAGCCCCTCAATCCTATCTCAAAAGCATCCCACCAGACAACTCTTATTGCTACTAATACTAAACTCCATCTTGTAAAGACCTTCCCCTTTCCCTCAACAACATTATGTTTGCTGTTTTTCCTCTAGTTCTTGCCAGTGTATGCCCAGGCTGACCATCAGGACACTGTTGCTGATAATATTCAGTATGTCATTTGTGGATGCCTCATTACTGGAAGTATTCAAGGCCAGGCTGGACAAGGCTTTGAGCAACCTGGTCTAGTGGAAGGTGTCCCTGCCCATGGCATGGGGATTGGACTAGGTGATCCTTAAAGGTCTCTTCCAACCCAAACCATTCTCTGTTTTTATGATTACATGATTTCAGTATTGTTCTGGAAGGATTTTTCAGTCTCTTGGTAGGATATCCCTGTTGGATTTGATTGCGCCTTAGCTTTGCACCTCCCCTAAAAAACGTAACAAATAACTGCTTTTTTTAGGAGCTCAAATCACATTCATTCCTATTTGTGCAGAATATACATGCACAGTTAACAAGCAGAGGAATTAATAGTTCCTGGATGCAACATTGCTTCCGAGTAGCCAAAGAAGACTTTTCTTTTTTTCCCTCCTCTACAGCAGAATGATTTTTTTTAATTCTAGAGGAGCTTACTGGAAATGTGACTTGGGGCTTCCTTATCCCCAGAATGATCTATGTCTCTGCGTGAGAGTTTCCCTCAAGATCACCCCAAAAATTCTACTGCTGAGTTTATTTAGTATATGGCAGAGAAATCTAGAGGGATCACAGCCTCACACTGCAGCAGGGGTTGTACTGAAGTCTTTACCGTATCCACAGAGGACAAGGCACACAGTGATCGGATGAAATTACAGAGAAGTTTTAGTTGTGGCTTTAAGGGAAAAAAAAACTTTCTAACAGTGAAGATAAGCCTGGTAATAGGTTGCCTGGGGAGGATGAGGAATTTCTATCCTTAGAGGCTTTGCAAAGAAGTTGGGCACATGCCTATCAGGCATGGCTTGGGAGAGGATCCTGCCTGCAGGCAAGGCAATGCAGTAGCCAAACTCCCAAGGTCTGTTCCAGCCCTGCTTTTTATTATTTTATTGTACAGCCTGACTGGAGAGCTCTCAGGGCATGCTGGAAGGGTTGTGGATTCTGAAAGGCTTTTTCTTCTGGGGCAAGTCTGTCCAGCAGTGTGTTGAATGGTGTATTTTTTAATATGCATTTTTAAATGAGTTGAGTATGCAGGTCAGACTCCCAGAGTACGAGTTTTAAAAATCTGAAATCCCTAATGAGATGAACTGTTATTTCTAGACTTAGGTAATAGACTGGTAGCACTAAAGTTGCCTGGCACTGTAAAAACATTGGTGACTGGGAGAAATACAGCTGCTTTGTATTTGTTGAATTTGCTCCCAGTGACTGGGTAGGGTGTGGAACTCCCAAATGCAGGTGTTACTGGAGAGTTTTCTATTATTTCTTCACTTCTTTGTTTTTCCACGTAGATGAAGTGCTGTTCTGCAGATCACTCACGGTCCCCATATGTGCTGTCCTGCAGATGCTACCAACATGGTGCTAAGCGTGTGTGGACCAGGACTGTTTCTCATCACAGACAACTTCACCTGAAAGGACAGTCCACGGGCAGTCTGGTAGGAGGGTGGGGAGTGCAGATGCCCATGCTCACTCTGGGCAGCTATTTCTGCTGCATGTGTGCTGTTGCTCTAGTTCCTTTGCTGGATGGCGATGCAAGCTTTCCAACACTGAGTAATACCAGAATACATCTTATCTAGGCGGCTAGTTGTGGTTAGAGATAATTTTCCTCAAGTACTCACACACACTCTCTGCTGTACAGCTGGGATGTTTGGAGAAGGTAAAAAGAAAAGCTCACAAACATGACTGAGTCAACATTTGTTTTTTGAATGTTAATGAACGTCTGCAGGGCAGTGCTCCTGCTTTGTGCTCTGCAGCTCCTGCTCTGCTGCAAGAGTTCTCCTTTCCCTGGTTGTTATCATGAGCAGCACCTCCAGAACACCAGCTTGCCCTGTGGGCCTCCACCAAGGACAGTAAACTTCCCCAAAAGCATAGAGAAATCACATGGAAAATTGATTGCTGTAGGAACTTGGTACCTAAATAGCTTTCAGGTCCAGACTGAGTGAAGTTGGTGGTTTCAGTTTAGTGAAGGCAGCACAGGGCTGGTGCTGTTCATTTTGAAGCTCTGTATCAGCAATCCCTGAAAAAGCATTAGCATTCTTATTGGGAGAAAAATATTTCAAAAACGTATATGATCAGATTAAAGCTCTGGAGATAAAAATACATGAACCTATTGTGGAAAATGTAATTCTTGCATTTGTTCTTGGGACTTTGAGCTTCTACAGTGCACGACATTTTGGAGCTTTCCTTGACAAGTTGGAAACTACAGGGTTGGTAAGAAAAATCTGAGATCCTCATACATTCCCTTGGCTCTTAGAGCTGTACTCTTGAGATCAGCACCTGCTGTCATGACTCTTGCCATGAAACCTGTAGCTGTGACATGTAGACAATGAGCTGTCCCTCAGCCTGGGCATCTACAGGCTGACAAGATGCAGATTGCTATAGCCAGGCCTGGCTCATTCAATAATGACCTAAGGGCAGCATTGCCCTGGGCTGCTTGGACAGCGGGGATGTGCCAGCCTCTAAACCAGCTGACAACACAAACACTGAGGATGCTGGTGGCTGTACATGGAATGCAATCAAACCCTTCACTTACACCTCAGTGATTTAATCAACTCCCTGTCAAATGCTGGCTGGCTGTCCCACGGTACTACACAAATACAGCAATTACTGCTGTGCGCCATTTTGCAAAAATTATAATTTAGTTGAATTAGAAAACACCACTCTGCTGTCAGGGGTCAGCAGCCCCCCTCAACAGGCACCCAGACGGGTGAAGTGTCTCTTTGAGCTTGCCACTGCTGTGATGGAACAAAACAGTTTCTGTTCTGGAGTATTGAGTCATTGCGTTCTTGTTTATGAGATTAGGAAGTGTTGGGAGCAGCTTTCTGGATAAAGCTCTGGCTGAACTGAGCCCTTATACACCAGAGGATCTGGTTTGAAGGGGGAAAAAAAGGAACCATGCAAATAGCCAATGCACAAAACCGAAAACAAGAGCTGACTAAGGCGGTTTTTGCCGCACACATCCCTGCAAGCACAGATGTGTTTCAATGAGCACAATTTGAGAGGAGATGAACTCATCTGGCAGCCTTGTTTGTTCCTTTCTGCTCCTCCACCCACCCAGGAAAACAGTGGCTGCTCTGGCCCTGCAAGTGCTCCTTCCTAAAGGCTCCCTTTCCTTTCTCCATGCCCAGGGGCTGTCTACAAGTACACAAGCCTTTTGGCTTCTGTCTGCACCTCCAAGGCTGACAGGATGGGGATGCTGAGGTGCCACTACTCCAGCCTGCTCGACTTGGCCCTGGGCAGCCAGGAGGCACCTAATGGTGGTCCTTGTTGTGGATCTTGTGTGATTGATGGAGGAAGGGGTAGATCCAGGTCCAGGAGTAAGGTCTCCCCACTTTCTCCTCTTGCAGCTGCAACTCAGTGGTGCTTTGATGGGAAAGCAGGGAGAGATGGCAAAGGGCACTGCACTCTCCTCCAGCAGCTCAGGCATCTTTTGCTGAAATATCTTGGAAATCTTTCCTCTTCCATCAGATGCAGTTAGGGTGGACCAATATTCTGGGGTTTTTTGGTGGTGGAGGAGGAGTAGGACATAGAAGGAGCCACAGGCAGCATGATGGCTTGTGCATCATTTCCTTAGGAAACCAGCCTAAAAATACAAAGCGGAGTAAACATGAAGTAAGAAGTGTGACACACTGGGGAAGTAAGGACAGAATAGGAGAAGTAACTAAAGCAAAAGCAATCTGGAAATAATAAGGGAAGAGTGATGAGATTCATCACAGAAAGAAGTAAATTTTTTAAAGGCAGATGGAAAGCTGGTGCTGAGTGAGGAAGGTGCCTGCTGCTGCAGTGGGAGTGGATATTGCAGACACAGTGCACCAGGATGCCTTGGATTATCTTGGGCTCTGTATTAGGATCAAGGGCCAGATATTGTCTTCTTCTCACCCTCCTGCTCATCTGTGAAATTAGGAGATGCTCCATAAAAATTCTCCCACTACCAGTGCAGGGATGCCCAGGTCACCCTATGGAACGATGGCAGGCAGGGCTTGGTTTTACCACTGGAAGCATTTCATGGCACACTGGCACTAAACAGAATACATTTTTATTTTTATTGCCTTTTACTGGGAATAGGCAAGATTCATCCCACTTGCCTAACCTGGAGAGTGGTCTGTTCACCGCCTTTGTGTTACCTTCCTGCAGGGTCAGGTGGACACATGAGGACCAAGTGGGTTAGAAAAAGGGGAAAAACATCTAAATGATCCTACGGATTTATTTGTGTCAATGGATTTCATTATTACATTATCTCCCTGACTCCCCACCCCCCTCCTCGGCAAACCGGGCAATCGTATCTCAGATCTCGGCAATAATCGCTTCACCAGGCTGACAAACACAGCAAAGAAATGGCATTTGTTGAGAGCTAAGAAAGCTTTGCAAACATTGCTGATTAGCCAGATAGCCCAGCTTGTGAACGGAGGGCGAGTTCAACTGGAGGTGATGCAGAAATTTCCCAGAAAGAAAAGTTAAAAAAAAAAAAGATTAGGCATTCTAATGTGCTTTTTGTTGCTGTGCTCTTGTTTGAGACAGTGTCTCTGCTTGCCTTGGTGGGATTCACCAAGTATGATCTTCACATTTGCATGAGGGACACTGAATTTGCTTGTCTGAAATGGAAAACGGTGCAGACGTGCCCGGGGTGATGGAAGCTCAGTGCTGGGCTTCGAGCGTGGGTCTCTGCCGGCAGGAAGCACACGCTTTTCCCGGGCGGGCAGCACCTCCCACACTTCCAGCCGCCTTCATGTCCTCATGGAGCACAGCACGATAACACCAACAAGCTGGTGTGTTTACAAAACAAAAGCTCAGGCTGCCAGAAGCCATGCAGGTCTGTCGCGGTCATGCCCCTGGAGCCCTGTCCCACCGCGGTGACAGGCCCAGGCTCCCCAGGGAGGCACCGAGCTGCCGTGGCACCGGCCCTCGCTCCACCAAAGGGCTTACATCTAAGGAGCTTACATCGCCGTGTGACGCTGCACCAGGAGCAGGGGTTTAGGTTAAAAAGCAGGCCTGGAGACTTCCTGAGCTTTGGTGGGGTCATTTTGTTGCCTCTCTCCACTTGGCAGCTGTTATTTCCCCATCCCATCCCTTGCACACTGACTTTTTCACACCCTACTGCATCCTTCTGACTTCTCCCTTGGTATCTCCTGTCCCCTCACCTCCAGCACCTGGGACTTCCTGAGGTGCCATGCTCTGTGCTACAAAAATAGCTAAAACCAGTAAATGCGGTCAGAGACCTCATCCACAGCTCTCTTGCTTGCCATGCTACTGGGCTCCCCCCCCCAACAGCTGATGGCTATGGGGGAATTCAGCTTCTTGCATAAGTGACACAACTGCTGTTGGCCATATGTCAGCCCCTCCTGTCACCTCCTGCTATGTCACACCACCTCCTCCAGGCAGCTCTGCCTGCCTAGCACAGCAGGCTTGCATGTGCTCCATCCAGCATCTCCCCTCGGGTGCTTCACCAAGCAAAAGGGCAAAAATGGGAGGAACCAGCAAGCTTATGGTGCTTGGACACTTTATGATGCTGGATGCTTCATAAACCCCTTAGGACTGCCATGAGGGAGAGTCTGTTTCTCTGTTAATGAGGTATCTGCTGTTACAGGTACCTGCTCAAACTGCACATCCATTCTAAAGTGTATTCTACCCTAGGACACCAGTGTAACTGAACAGGGAAAGGATTAATTTCCAGATAACCTAATAATGAGTATCCTTTCAGAAATAATGAAGAAAAGGTAGAATTTTCCACTGATGGACCAAGTCAGTAAAACTGGGTTGCTCAGGAAAGATGTTGTGGAATAAGTGTTTATGATGGGATGTCACCTCTTTTTTTAATCAAATGTATGTTCCAAAGAAAATTCAGGTTTTCAGACAAACAGAAACTTTCACAGAAAGTATCTGCTTAAAAAAATTATTTTTTTTCCTTAAAAACACAGTGCCTGAAAAACAAAATATTCTGATAAAAAGCTTAATGATTTCAGTTTGGAAATGATGACCCAATACCTTAGGATTGTTTCAATTTTTTTGCCAAATGGGCCTTGGTTTCTCTGTAGCCTGAGCTTCCAAGAAACACTTTGAGTGTGTGTTGTGCTACAATGGTAAGAAAAGCTGTGATGCCTCACAAACGCTGTAGCCCAAGGGAGGCAACTGAGAAAAGAGTAAGAGCCTGAGGCATACAATTGCCCACTAACCTAAAAAAATTCAGGTTGCATCCAAATATTCCACTCATCAAATAATTTTTTAAAATTTTCTCTCTGTGTTTCACTCCTCCTTAAGGTTTCCAGGGACCTAAATCATTTAGTGGAAATGAGCCTAAGTCAATAACACCCAGGATATGTTACTTTTCAGTTGTTCAGAAGTTCAAACGGAATGAAATGTTGGCCTTAGTTTCTTGCACCATCAGCAGGTAACACAGGAATAGCTCTGCTAGTTTAGACCACAGGTTTAATTACTCCATGTCCACCCGTTTTCTGCTGCTTCACAACAGAATCCATCTTTTTTGAACAACAACAAATAACACTGACCTACTCTGGCTAATGGATGTTGCCTCTTCTTCACCAGTACTTTGAAGACAAACCTGAGTTCCTTGTCTTGTTCCAATTTTCTCCCTCAGGCTGTCACTATTGGTGGTCACTAGAGGCTGGACAGGAGGAGGACTGGATCTCCCCCCTGCCCTGGTAATGCCATTACTATAGCCTTGTTCTCCACCCCTTGATGTGGCATACTGGCTCATGTCCCATGGGGATCTTGTTGTGAACATCACCATGGCTGTGTCCTCTGTCATGGACAGTGGCTGATGACAGTTTTCAGTGGCCTTATTCATTCTCCGAGAGGACAACATCTTCCCAGACTACTGTCAGATAACTGAATGATAAAAGAGGAAAACTGCTGAAGATGTGCTATCATCTTCCCAAGTTATTTCTGAGCACTGTGTGTGCTGTCCAAAGGGAGTAGAAGGGAAAAGGTAATGTTCCTGGGAAAGTAGCCCTTGAGTTGCTCTCTCTAGGCTTCCATTGAACATTTTAATTTCTAGGGCTCCCAGTGAAGGTGCAGCTCCAGCTCGGGGAGCTGGTGGGACCAAGCTGGCCCTTCTCAAGAAGTTCATTCACATCCCTTCCAATTCAATGCACACTTGCATCTCTGCTGGAGCACACATGCATATAGAAAGCGACAATCCCACATGGTCAAGGGGCTCATAAGAGCATTTTCAGGGGAGAAATACCCTCCTGGTCAGCTACTTACTCTGTTGTACAAACCAGAGACTGAAGCAGGGAGATACATGAACCATCTCGCTTCTTCTCAGGTGGTTGTGATAGTCAAAATAGCCCTTTCTTCTACCATGAAGTAGTTTGTATCTCTAAATGTAGATGGCAGAGGGAGACTGAAGGGGACAGCAGTTGTGCTGCTACAGAGCACACCCATGGATCGGGGCAGGAGGCAGATGAAGAGGGGAGAAGGTGGAGGACAGGTTACCTATTTTCCAACTCATGTCAACGTGCCAGCATGCTCTGTTTCAGGAGTCTGTCTGGAGAAAGGGCTGATCATCTGCAAGGGGATGTGGCCTTGGTGACATCCCCACTTCCCAAAGCAGAGTGGGTGCCAGGCTGGGTGGTTAGTAATAAAGTTATGAAGGAGTCCAAGGACCTGAGTGCACTTGTGAGATCTTTGAGTGATCCCAAATCTCTCTGTCAGGCGCAGGACTGTCACTAGACCACCCTGTCCCAAAACACTGTGATTTGGGAGAAAAACGTCCAAAAGGGAGGTAGTTTTCTCTGATGTGTTGAAGGTTTTGATGGTGCTGTGGCAGCTGCTATTCAGCTGAGCAGAACTGTCCCTTTTTCTGTCCTTCCCTGTGTGTCTCTCTTCTCCCCTGTATCTTGGCACATGCACTGACCCTCTGAGGATGGACACACACTCATTTTCCATACAGCACCCAATATGAGAGGATCCATGCCCGTGACCAAATACCCTGGAAAAAATAACTCTCATATCTGCTGCAGAGTGAAGCTCAAAAGAATTTTATTTCAGGTCTTTGAATATAATGCTGCCCGCAACTTTAAGAATGCAGAAGACTATTTTATGAATTTATCTTCTGCTCCTTCTAAGAAAGTCCTTCTGTACATCGTATTCTCCCTTGAAATTAATGACCAGCAGCAATCAGATTTTTTACTGAAGCAGCAAAACTCCACACAAGGTCAGAACAATATCTGTGTTATTTACTCCAGCATGAGTTATGATCTGCCTACTGTGTACAACTTTTTGTGTTCCAAATGATGCAAATCAAAAGCCTTTATTGTCTTTTTGCTGATTTTGTGGTTCACTCACTCATTACACTAGGATTCATTTATTCTTTTTTATGCATGTGTATATCTCATGGTCACAAAAGAACCCATTTTAGAGTGAAAGATCTGATACTGTTTGTAGCTGAGGGCTCTGGTCTGTGCAGTCCTGCTCTTGTACTGTGCAGTAAGTGTATTTCAGTGGAAAATAAATGACTCCATCACAACCATGAAATGGAAGTAGCAGGTCTGGGAGGATTATCAGTCCATAGGCTTTTAAAAACATCTAATCCCTGGTTGTAGACTGAAAGCCAGGGGGAGGGAGCAGCAGGACTGGGAGGAATGGTGGGAGCAAGAGGCACTGAGGAAAAGCCCCATCCGAGACACGGGACAAGGTATGTCTGAGCCCATGTGCTGGTGATCACTGTGCTGCAGCTGATGCAGATGCCATCACACACAAGATCTCTAGGCATCGTTCCCACACAGCCTCACCCTTTTTTAATGCTGGCAAAGCTCCCTTGCACAGAGCAGGATGCCATTTAGCATCACCTTTGATGCTCTACAACCACATCCCTAAAGTAACTTTGGCTCCAGACTCCTTAGGTACTTGGATTTCCCATTGTTTTTAAGCTCTTTTCTTTACCTTATATCTCTATCTCCACCCAGGAGCTCCTGGGCAGCCTCAGGGAGGAGCAGGGAGGCAGTGAGACCTGAGGAGCAGACGGCACCGAGGCAGGGACAGGGTGGGAGGCACGGCGCTGAGCCCAGCAGCCTCTGCCAGGGTGCAGGCAATTGGGGAAACAGCTCTTGGGACATCTCTGCTGACAGGGTGACACGACACATGGATTGCTGGCCTCTGCCAGCAAAGCCTTAAGGGGGAAACTTCCCAAGGCATGACGGTGATGGGGATGCCCAGTTCCCGTTGGAAGAAAACTGATCCTTCGGGCACTGGGAGGTCTGTGGCACTTTCTTGAGAGAGTTTTTCAGTTTGGAGTTTTAATTTCTTAATGATGTAATTTTCTATTACACAATTTCAGTGAGACTCTGGCCATGTACTCAAGGGAAGGCAAGCTCACCCTCAGTAGAGTGAATTGATGTAAATCTGTGCTTTGGTTCCATATGCCCCAGCCTGCTTCAAATCTCTCATATCTTAAACAAGTTGAATGATGGAGTCTTTTATGTGCAGCATGACTCAGCACTGCAGGTCTCTCTCAGAGAAAGCTCATCAGAGCAGTCCCGAGCATCTATAATGCTAAAGAGCAGAAGAAGCAGTAGGTTTACATCATCAAAGCACTTAAGGGACATAATCTGTAGGTGCTTACCAGCCTAACCAACCCTGCAGAGAGTCCTTTTAATTTACCATCTACTCACTCCCAAGCACAGACCTTCTGACTTTCTCCTCCAGCCTTTACCTTGACAATGCAGGCGGCACCACATGAGTAATACTGCTTTTTGCCCAGTATTCATTTCAAATGGCCTAGAAATCCATCAAATGGCCTAAGCATCTATCCACATTTTTGCCAGAACACAAAAAATATTTCCCCCTGGTAACACTAATCAGTTTCCAATTGTCTGGTAACAGTATAGTTACAGACAGAGATTTTTGGAAAAACTATTAGAAAGATAAATACTAACAGAATAGGTAGTGTTATGTGACATTTTCAATTTTTACATATAAATTGGAGAACTAATGCTACCAGTAACAGTGGCATCTGGGTATTTCTAGCAGTGAAAGCTAGCAGGGTGTTTTTAATGGCATAATGATTGAAGCAACCAAAGGCAATGGTACTTTAGCCTTTTTCTCCCTAAATAATCACAAAAATCATAGTCCATAAACACATCCTTGGATAGAGTAAAAACAAATAGGTCTTGTTTGAACTACATGTAAAAGTAAATAAAAATAAAGGTAACAGAAAATTTGCAATTTCAAAAGGGCAAATTAATTTCAAAGGGAACTAATGAAGTTAGCTCAAGGACTTGAACATCAATGAAGCCTGAAATTTCATTACATAAAAGGTGCAAGGCAATTCACTGGAGCACAGAAAACAGGTGTTACAGATAGAAAGGATAAAGGGGGAGTTACAAGAAATAAAGTTGATATAGACCTTGCAGAGGTCATTAAAATAAATAGCCAAGTTCTTCAAATCAAAAGACAATTGAAATAAATGGATCTTTAAGCAAGGAATTTTTAAAATAATATGGATACAGAATGAAAATAATACTTTGCTACAGTTTTCAAAAATGATAATGTTGAAAATAGGAGGACAAGAAAGATAACACAGGAGTGTGAGAACATAAATAAGCAGACCTGGTCTAGAAAAAAGCTTTAAAAACCTAGTAGGTACTCAAAATCTATGGTGCATTATACCTAAAGGCAGGAAGAGCCTGCATACAAAACTGCAGGGGCAGAGAAAAGGAGCCTTGTAAATTAGTCAAGCTGGGAATAAAAGCAAGGGCAGTAGCTACACTCAAGAGGGAAAAGCAAAGTAATAAAGGCAACTGCAGTCTGCTTGCATCACACCGATACTATATTAGGCAGGAGAATAAACTGCATGGAAAGAATAATTAAAAACAGGGACATAGATGGAAAATGGATTAAAAAGCATTAAAATTTTTAAAAGTCATGTGAGGTAAACTTGACATCTTTCTCTGATGCAACTATTTTCTACATAGGGATCTGCAGTAGGTATACTATTTGGTATGATGCTACCAGAGAATTCAGTATTCAAAATAGGAAAAATGGGAATTAGGTAAGGAATGGTAAAGTGGGGAGGGAGCTGGTAAGAGAAGATGGCAGAGAGTAGCCCTGTAAGAAGCAACACCTGCAGGGAGGAAGGTCATTAGAAGGTTTCCTCATAGAAGAGCCTTTGAAGTGTTTTTCCTGAATATTTCATTAATAATCTCAAAAAAAAATGAAGAGTTGATTAAATATCCCGATGTCAGAGAGGAGTGTTGGTCAATAGGAGACCAGTATCATTCAGGAAGATTAGAATCACCATGAGAAGAGGAGCAACAGAAGCAGAATGTGATTATATAGAATTCAAGGTTCTACACTTTGAGAACGGAAGGATCTTTGTAGACTTCTACAAATATCTCTGAATCAGCTGAAAATCATATACTAGGAGAGTAACACGGGTGTACTAATCGACTGAAATAGGTCATAAACATAACAGGGCTATGAACAACAGAAATAAGACTAGGATGCTACTGTTAAGATACTTCCAATAGAAAGAGAGAGGCTTTAACATCGTCTGGG
>NW_010330678.1:37438-41621 GCF_000700745.2 Antrostomus carolinensis
AAATTATGTCAAATATCTGGAGATGAGGGTGGCTGCTGGGAAGCAGAAGGGAATGGAGACCCTTTTTTATGAGATGAGACCAAAAATGTAACCATATTCAGCCCGAATAGCAGCACCAAAGCTCTCTGTAGATTCACTTGAGGTAAACATTGGATGGGGGCAAGAAGATCTACTGAATTTAAAGGAGAACATTGGCATAAGAACAAATGCGAATAAACTAACCACAGAGCTGGAAATGAGGTTTCTCCTCAGAGGCATGAAGTTTTGGAACAGTGTTCCAGGAGGACTGATTTCAAAAGCACAACTGCTTTCAAGATGGAGTTAGTTCAGTCTCTGAAAGGGGTTAGATGATGTGGCTGCTCCTGATAGCTGGGGGAAGGCAGGAGTTAGATTTGGTGAGCCAGAAACCCTATTCTGCTGCTGCAGAACTTGTTGGCAATGCAACATTTACAGCAATAAAGCTCTGTTTCAGTCCAGCATAGCTGTGCCCCCATAGCAATGGGGCACACAGGTAAAGAGCTTTCCTGAGTGTGTGTCAGCACAGTAAATGGGCTCCTCTGTGTTTGTCTGTCATCTCTGATCCTCAACAGCAGGGTGATTTTAACTTTAGGCTTCTTGCAAAAACCTTATTGCAAAAACATATTCCAGTTAACTGCCGGGAGATGTTGCAAAAAGCATTGTCAAGAGCTGGATGAATGGTTCTTCCCCAAAATTCAGATGACCAGAAATGTCGTAAAGATGAGACAAAAGAAGTGGAATTAGCAGTAAGAAAGAATAGCAAGTATTACTGACACAGATTTAGGTGGGCAGGTAAATGATAACATAGGCATTTTACAACTGGAAGAGTTAATGCTGCAGGCTGATGGGCCTTGTTCCCAGAAGCAGTGATGGAATGTTATAAACAGGGGCTCTGGGTATGGCACTGCTCTCCACCTGACCCCACTAAGAGAACCAGCACTGAGAGGCGTTCAGAAAAGAAACAGCTCAGATAGATAGTTCAGCTCAACTCACCTTGGAAATACAATTTAAAGCACTGACCCTGTGTAACAGCAGTATCTGATTCAGATTATAGACATGTAAGCGAAACCCAAGTTAACGCCTACATCTTGTCAGCTGAGCAGTTCTCCAAACTCCACTGACTTCACCAGTTCAGCCGCCTCTTGACTTGGGGCTCTGTTTGCTGCCCACATGCTGGTGGAAAGTACCTGCTGAGATACTTAAGCCTATCCGAGGAAACACATAGTACTGGCAAACATGGGCAAGTAGAGACCTAATGGAAGAACATTGCCTTCTGGAGTAGCTTGTAGTGGTTGAGTGGGATGGGGCTACAAGAACACCTCAGTTGTCTATGTGAGGGCCACTGACTTGAATCCTCATCTTCACCAACTACAACAGGAGTTTAAAGAACTGTGTTTCAGTTAGAAAGTATCTAGCTGTCTTCACCCAAACTGAGTTGTCCAATAATCTGTATCTGACACCTATTCAAAATATCATTGCACAGTGCAGAGGAAGACAGACACTTGCCCATGGGCTTTGGAAAGAGAAATAAAGCTTGTAAAAGAGCATATGGCCAGGAGAAGATAACTCATAATAAACATGGTTAGGCCTATTCAAATAGGCTTGGTAATACTCAGAAGTGGATTGAACCCAAGGATTAGAAAGGTTTAAATGCAAACTGAAGTAAAAATCATTATATTCCTACCAATCAGTTTTTACCATGCTTTACCATACGTAGCACTTTACCAGTGGAACCAGCTCTTGCAATTTTATCATGATTATCCCTGAATTCAAGTTTCACAAGTTCCAGTTCCTGAGGGTGTCAGCTTCTGTTTTTAACAGTTATGGGGAAAAAAGCTTGAAAGTGTGACTTGAGCATATGCCAAAGATTTAGAAACAAAAAGTAAATAAAATGAATGCCAAATTTTAATGCTTGTTTTTATAAAAAAACTAAAACAGTCTCTATTTTAAAGCTAATCTCATGACTTTGGACTGGCTCATTATTCTTGAAAGCTTGATATTGACAACATGGTTAACTCAGACAAAAAAGGATTTGTGGAAATAGACTGAAAGAGCTGCAGTGTTGTGGAATAATGGGTCCCCAAGGAAAACCCAAGGAATCCTTATGCTCTGTGGAAAAGCTGGTAAATGGATAATGCTTAATCTCCTTCATTCCAGGTTAAAATAACAGAGAAGGGACAACAAACACTGTTAGAAAGATGTGACTGGACATTTGAGATGCAGAGTGCAAGTAAACAGGGTAGCTGTCTTAGGAGGAGTCCAGCATCCTGATACCTCACAAGCAGACAGGCAGCACTGATGGTCGCTGGTCTCCCAAGGGAGCAGGCATTGGAGAGGAGGTGTGTGGAGCTGGGATGCAGGTGGGAAGCCTTTGGCAATGGAGCACCCTTCCTTGTTTTGCCTGCAAGCCTGAGGTTGACATGTTCAGAGGTGAGGCAGAGACCACCAGATGAATAGAAAGTTGTGTTCCTGTCAATCTCCACTTTTCCTTTCCTTTGCCAGGCAGCTCTATGGAGCTCAAGGTGCTTATGAAGACCATATGCCTTCAGAAGGGATTTCTGTCTCAAGTGTGTTATCACAAGTAGTCCACAGAGCCTGCACAAACCTCTGAAGCAAATTCTTTTCCAGTGCTATGACCTGTCATAGGTTTAGGGACATATTCATCCTGTTGGGTCATATGGAGCCACAGCACTTGGATAAGGAATGGTCTCTCTCAGGGCTCCTTTTAAACCTAAAGCCCCTTGATGTAGCTTGTCACTACCAACCACTTTCTTCTACTCTGAAAGCCCGCATACCAGACACCATTTGACATCTGCCAACCAGCTGCAGAGCATACGGAGTCACAGAGCAAGAGAGAGGCTCCAGCTCTGCTCTGCAAATGCAAGAGACACAGCCCCTGTAAGAGGCAGTGTGGAGGGAGACAACGGCACGAGTCTTGCATTGATTGCATGAGATTGCATGGGTCTAGTCATCGAAGGGTAGGAAGGTGGACATTTGCTCCAGACCTTGAGCTGACTGCTGGCACTGTAAATGGGGAGAGGCTCAGGAGCCCATCTCCAACCCACACAAGCATCCTGGGTTGCTTAATGTGGATCAGATGGGGAAAAGGGCTTGGATTTGTTGCTTGGAGCAGTCAGGCCACGGCACACAGCAATAAGCCTTCTCAACATGCCTGTGCGGAGGACAAACCTGACACTTCTGGGTTTGCAGCTGAGCACTAAATGGAAAACAGAGACTGGGGAAGGGTTTTTTTCCACTTCTGGTTATGTGGGGGAGAAAACTGTAAAATTTTGCTCAAAAGCAGTTTTGTGCCTGCAAACAGGATTTATTTTTATGAGATTTATTTTTAATTCCATCCAGATGTTTATTTATAAAATAATTTAGGACTCGTATCCAAACAGACATCAAAGAAACCTTCTGGGAGTAGCACTGTCAGTAGCAAAGGGTTTTAATGATCCACGAGGCGAGCAAAGGGGTCTGAGGAGTGTCAAAGTGCCTTGGGGGAGCACATGCATGGATCCAATTAGGAACTCGTTCCGAGGTCACACAGACATGGCAGGAAAGATGCCTCCTTTGGGAGCAAGATGCCAACTATTACGCACAGTGTGATGTGGGGTATTGCAGAGCACACATGCTTTCCCAAAGACAGTACAAGTAGAATTTCTGTTTTAAAGAATGCCACGTTAAGTTACCCACCATGGCAACTGCTTTGGGTCATTCCCACCCCTTGGACAAGATATATATCCTGGACAGGGCATACAGGACATAGCTGTTGCCCCATGAAGGTGAAGTACCCATTCTGGTTTCCCATACCTGGGGAAAGTACTGCTTTTTTCATTTTTAGTGTTTAGCTACACTATTTAAATTTGATGTCTTTCTAAAATTGGTTTCTATCAAGCAGTGGTACATAGGTCTTTGTATCCTCAAGTTCTGGTAAATCAATATAAAGTACATCTTAGTTGCACAAGGCATCTAATCTAGTTTAACAACATACAATTAAAACGATCCTTTATACAATTTGTGCAAATTTGCTTGTAAGTGTCTCTTTTATTGGCATCAGATTGATGGAGTAAAAAGATGCACTCTGGTGTTCGAGTCAGAGGCTTCCACTCAGATTTGTGCCTCTACCACTAACACTGCAATTTTTGCTGCAAAATCACGGTTC
>NW_010330678.1:41644-44938 GCF_000700745.2 Antrostomus carolinensis
CCCCATGGTTTTGAGTGGGCTTGTTACAGGAATGGATCACGTTCATCACAGGTGAGATCCCCTTTTCTGTGGGAGGGATGCAGGAAGACAAGATATCGCTTGAAGGAGAAACGGGGGACACCTCAAGCTGGACCAGAACCCCTTGGCAGCACTGGGTTTTCCTCTGAACCTCTGCCTACTCCAGGGCAGTGCCAAGAGCACAGGGTGGCATGGCCAAATGTGACAGCTTCCAGGATGTGCTCTTCACTGCCAGGAGACGAGGACCTCCCCTGCGCCACATCTCCACGGGCATGGCCAAGGAGCTGGCTCCTGCTGGCTCATCTTGAATGTGGGGTGCTGCGGAAGGGTGGCCAAACTGGACAGATCTTCATAGACAACCCTCTCCTGCCTGTCTGAGCCTGAACCTGAGGGGGGAAACACAGTTTGGGAGAACTTGTCACTTTTAAAATGGGGCTGCTGGCAGGTCTGTGTGCTGCAGTGCTGAGAGCAGCAGCAGGAAGTGTGGTTGCATGTGAAAACAAGCAGATTTGAAACAGTATTCACTCCAAGGGATTACACAAATAATACCCCAGTGACAATGGAGCTATTTACTCGGTTGACATTATGAAGAAAACATCTCCTTTTATCTTCTTGGTGGTTAGCGGGTTCGTCTCTCTACAGCCTCTGTTGCTACTTGCTGCTTCCCTTGATGCTTCACTCTGGTACTTTTGTTCCAGCTTTCTTTAAAAAGCTGTTTATTTGAGGAGGGTGTAGGCTTTGTGCCAGAGAAGGGCAGCTGCAAAGTCACACAATGAGCAGCCTCACAGATGCCTGAGCCTGTGCACACTGGCTACCAATGACTTATTGGCCAGCAAAAGGGCTCTCCTCCAGCCCCCGCTACACAAAGGTGAACATGCCACTGAGAATTTGTAATAGGGGAAGAGCTGGTGGTATCTTCCCATTATCAGTGGTCTGCCCTCTGCTCTGATCTCTGGGATGACCATGTCAACTATGATGCTTACTCAGATCACTTCTGAAATAGTTTCTTCTACGGTGAAAGAAACAGCATTGTGCTGTTGTGTTTATGAAGAATCCATGAAACTGTTCATGGCATCCCTCTGCTCCGCTCTTGTAAGGCCCCACCTGGAGTACTGTGTCCAGTTCTGGGGCCCCCAACACAAGAAAGACATGGACCAGTTAGAACGAGTCCAGAGGAGGCCACCAGGATGATCCGAGGGCTGGAGCACCTCTCCTATGAGGACAGGCTGAGAGAGTTGGGGCTGTTCAGCCCAGAAAAGAGAAGGCTCCAGGGAGACATTATAGCGGCCTTCAAGTACCTGAAGGGGCTACAAGAAAGCTGGGGAGGGACTTTTTATGAGAGCAGTTAATGATGGAACAGGGGGAAATGGCTTTAAGCTGAAAGAGGGTAGGTTTAGATGAGATATTAGGAAGAAGTTCTTCACTGTGAGGGTGGTGAGACACTGGAACAGGTTGCCCAAGGATGTTGTGGCTGCCCCCTCCCTGGAAGTATTCAAGGCCAGGTTGGATGAGGCTTTGAGCAACCTGATCTAGTGGAAGGTGTCCCTGCTCATGGTAGGGGGGTTGGAACTGGATGATCTTTTAGGTCCCTCCCAACCCAAACCATTCTATGATTCTAATATGCTATGATCCAAGCAGCAGATAACCCTTACAAAACCCACCAGACTATAGCATCTCCCTTTCCTCGGGGGTGATACAAGCTTGACAGATCTGGCAGCCCTTAGAGTAGGAGATATAAATCAACTCATCATCTTTCCAGAATCTGAACACCACTGAACTGTGCAGACATCATGATTGTGTCTGCCCAACCTTGAAGGTCCACACCAGGTAACTAACCCTGACCACTGACTGGTTGTGTGCCCCAGTTTGCATCTATACTCCCTGGACCAAACACTCCTATTTGTAGAGAAAGAGCTAGTTCTCTGTCTGCGAAGCTCAGCTGGGACCAGCAGCAAAGAAGGAAGGACTTTTATGATGTGATCCTCTGAAACACTTGCCAATTCAAAGTCACCAAAACAGCTGTAAGGCAGCAGAAACCTTTGGTCACTACAGGTCTGGGCAATATGAATAGGATTTATTACACTAAATTTAAGCCATCTGAAAACTAGAGATCAAGGCTAGACTAGTAATTTTGGGTTCCTCTATAGACGATTTGTGGTTACCTTCAGAGAGCAGCTTAGGTAGGCTCTGAGACATCTAGGCTGAATTGTTCTTTCAAGGCGCCTTTCTCCATTGCCTAGAGTGGGAACCTAAATGTTTTAGAAATCTTAGGCCAGGTTGCTAATTTTTAAATAGCCAAAGGTAGATAAAACAAGTTCCAGTGACTTTCAACAGTGTCTGGTAGAGCTCAATGAAAGGTAAAAAGTTCAACTGTCCACTCACTGAACCACATTGTCTCTCTTGTGAAGTTAATTTTGTCTGTCTGAGGTTAAAAACAGCCTCTTTGCAATTTGCTTTCTTGTTGCAATCATCTCCCATTATCTTAAAAGGTCTATTTCTGGGAGCTTTTTTTTTTCCTTTATTGTTGATTTTAATTTAAGCCAAAGGAAAAAAATAAATGTTTAGCAAGCACCAAAATAAAAAAGGAAGGATATTATGGTTGTTCTTACTTACATGAAGTCAAGGCAGATTTTGCTAAAGTGTCTTCTGGTCCTTTTGCCCTGCTGAAAGGACTCATTGAGTGCTCTGTGATAAGTACTGACCTCCCCTCACCCACTTGCTGGGTTAGGGTCCTGTAGCCAGTTATAGTTTGTATTAAAGGGCTGTAAACACAAAGAAGTGCTGCTTTTTCAGCTACTAGAAACAAGAAAACTGGATCTTATGACCTCCTGCCAATAGAAAGGCACATGTGTTTTCTATCTGCTGATAAAGAACCCAGTGATACTGAGGTTTGCTGGAAGAACATCTGTATTTTTTAATGGACACATAAAACCTTTCCTTCATGAACCAAGATTCATTTCCCATCCAATATGTAATTCCACCAGTGTGCAGAGAGTTCTTCTGTGGCTGACTAACTATTTCTCATATATTTTTCAATTCCAAAAGACAGATCAAGAACTGGAAAAGACTGCTCCTCAACCCACTCCTCAGCTAACCCCCAGCATTTAGGGGAGCAGCGGGTATAGAGAAGGAAAGAAGAAAGCTCAAGTGTAGTGTGGAGACATGGAGCAGCAAATGCAGAAACCTCACAGAGCTGAGCTGAAAAAGCAGGGGTAAAAGGAATGAAAGAGTAGGACCCTGGCTGGATATAGAATCACAGAATCACAGAATCACAGA
>NW_010330679.1:0-1897 GCF_000700745.2 Antrostomus carolinensis
ATATATTTAAATATATTTCAGTTAGTATTTCTAGTAATAAGTATATTACAACTGAAAAAAGCTATAATAAAACCCTTCTAGTTTTTCACTGATGAGGACTTTCAAATATGATTAGCGTGATCAGGCAAGAATTCTCTGAATCTTAGAATTTTTTGTTCGTTTCTGCTACCGAGTATCTATGGTAGGACAAAAGCATTAATATGTGGAATATGTACTATCTTTTCCTTGCCAAATGCAAATATCTATACTATAAAAATATAGCTGTCTCTGTAGTTGTCCTTGGGTCTGTAAACCCTTTTCCTGATACACAGCCATGCAATGCAATAGAAAAGAAAGTGGAATTCTACATTAATTAAATGTTTAAAGTAAGTTTTAAATCACAGCATTTTGTTTGTGTGTGTGTGGGTTGTCATTATTCCAACCCATTTTTCTTGTAGTAGCTAGAAATCAGAGATAAATTGACTTTTTAATAATTTCTCAAAATAATTTTTCTAATTATTCTGAGGGTTGTTTAAATAGTGTTGCATTAACATGTAAAATGGGTTTTAAAAAAATCTGTTCATGTAGTATTTTGCTTCGCCTTACATTGTTTGTAAACTGATTGTTTGAAGAAAATTTGTCATTTGAGGAATTCTTTTCTAAAAACCTGGCAGATAAATTTGCAGCATGAATGTCCCGGGAGAAAATGTGAATGCTCTGATTTCTTAGAGCAAATATTTTGCTTTCCCCTCAGCATGCATACTTTTGCATATACTAAGATATGCTTCTTGCAGTTTGTCATCCACTGTCTGTTTGAAAACAGCAATTCCCTTCCACTATCTGTGTGTTTTTAATAAAGTGAATAACAGCTCTGGTCCTGTCATAAGAGATTTTTCAATACCTTCCAATGTGAGAAATTAAATTACCTCAGTTTGGGACAGAAGTGTTCCATACTATCATTTTAAAAGTTATAATAGCTTTATGTATTACCTTAATCTCTACACATTTAATTGCTATTCTTGTGTAAAAGTGATTTTGTATACATTAGTAAATGTCACTCTCACCAGATGTTTACTTTGGGGATTTGGACAGCATCTGTGAATTACTGGAATCTAACTGTATTTTCCTACTCCCATTTCAAATACATAGCTCAGATACATTCAGAAATTTTCAGCTGAATTATGTTTGACAAGTCCTACATGATTCATGATGAATAAAAAATATTCTTCATTGAAACTGTCAGCCTAAAATTAAAAAACTGACATTTTTTTCTGTTTCTTTTGCTTTAGGAATGACTGGCAATTACCTACTAACAAACCCTCTTCTTCGACCACATGGCACTAACAACCCCTATAACACATTGCTCGCTGAAACAGTTGTATGTAATGCCCCTTCAGCTCCTGTGTTTAACTCACCAGGTGTGCTTATACTTTCTGAATAAAACCGCTTTTCTTGGCTCTCTTCAAATCCCTTCTTTTCCCTAGATAGAAACTCAAGTTGCAATACCCTAGCTGTACATTCTGAATTTCTGTCAGTTCGAGAAATACAGTATTGCCGATGTCAGCTTGTAAAACTGCACTATATTATAGTAATGCCTTTGCCATAACAGTATTTACCAATAATTATCCATGTTTTTAACACAGGTGGCATAAATCTTAATATACTATTACAGGACTGACATCACATGGTCTGAGAGCCCATCTTCAAGATGTATATCACTTAGAGGTATCATGTCTATGCAATATAAGGTTGACTCTAAAGCTTGCTGAGAAAAACCTACTTACGGAACAGATTTGATACTAAAGCAGCACAAGGCATCTTGACACCTTTGGATACCCCAGTGCAGAAAATTGTATCCAGCGTCAAACAGATCTAAACTATAGTATAGTGCAGCTTTATGGTAGATCATTTTCCTGTA
>NW_010330679.1:1922-38974 GCF_000700745.2 Antrostomus carolinensis
TTAGTTCTGCAGCAAAAAAGGGTGTCATCACTTACCTAACATTTTGTCGTTACATTATCTAGTTGGTTTTTTTTTAACTACGGTACAATTCGTCAGTAAATATCTAGTAGTTACTGTTTGATGAGTCATAAGATCACTTTAGCATAACTGGAACGATAAATCTTCTATAAAGAGCTCATAAAACCTTGTTTCCAGTTTTTATTTCAAGTTTCCTTTTTAACTGAACTGTAGTTTCTATTTTCATTCTCTTGTTTTCTTACTTTCCTTATGCTTTCCTCTAGCAACCTACAGAGAGACAAGTATGGGAGTAAAACTTAACTTTGCCTATCAAATGTAAATTTTTTCAGCATGATTTTTAATGGGCACAATTAAAACATAACTAGCGGTCATGAAGTAGACTCAGCGGGCAAGTGGTTCACAATTTGCAAATGAAATGTTTCCACGTTCAAAAAGTACTTGCATACTGCTTTTTGGGAAACAACATGAGGTCTGTGGCAAACCCTGTTGGTAACAGAAGTTATGCAATGCTGAAATAATTTGCTGTTTAAAACCAAAGCAGTGTCAAGTAGAACTGCGTAACAATTTACTTATATTTTTACATTCCCACAGTAATCTTGCTACAGGCTATGGAAAGATTTTAAATTAATTACCTGATCATGGGCAACAAAATTTACCCCATCAAACCAATTTGAATATATTCTAGCATGCTTAACTCTGCAGTATATCATAGAAAACTCATTTTATATTATCACATATATTTTGGTATCTGTTTAGCAGAAGAAAAGAGAATTAAAATTATAGAATTAAATCACTTTCATGAGGGAAATGAATGCCAGCATGTGGTCCATGTGTTGTCTGCTTTTATAAATGCCATATGTTCTGCGCAGCTAAATCCATTGTAAGAAAAATCTTGGAACATACATGAAATTGCAAAACTACAAAGCAGTTTAATCAAAGCTTAAAGAGACCTTTCAAACAACCCTCATCACTGTTTAAATCAGTACACATGAAGAGGAGTTAACAATAACACAAATAAAAAATTATTTGCAAATTACTTGGAATTTATTTGTAAATTATTACTCTGTTTTTTAAAGTTGAAGACAAAATTTTTTTATGAGAAAATGCAATTACTTTTTAATTGAAAACAATATTTCCAGAGAAGATTGACTTTTCTAGGATAAGCTGCAGCTTTAATAATGGAGAAAAAATAACCAAAACAAAACCAAACAGGAAAATGTATAATCTTTTCCAAAACAACTTTTTTCTTTTACTCCTCCAAGCCTTGCATATAATGCAGCAGCCTCACAGTGGTCAGTCTCATTTCAGTAAAGTCACTCCATTCTTTCTTTACTTCCAGACATACCTGTAGATAAAGTGATTTTCTAGGAATGCTCTAACCATCTGACTTTCCATGGTTCAGACTGTTTAATTTCTTTCAATGCTTTTTTTGTTGTTGTTTTTTTTTTTTTTCCTCTTTGCTTGGGAAGCACTGTGCTGTCATAGTTTACATGTCTTTGTGTCTATAGGAAAACCTTTTCCTTATCGTGTTACCAAAAAAAAAAAAAAAAAGCCAAAACCAAAAGCATAAAGACCTTAATCATCATAAGACTTTGACTTCATTTTCCCCCCCCTTAAACTTCTTTTCATGTTTCCAGCAGACTTACCCAATCTGTCATTCCTCTAGCAGCTATGAGATATCAGCCGTGGCTGATTTCCTCTTCCCATTCCACAACTAATATTTATTCTTTGGTTTAATTTCTGTGACCCATACTTACAGAAATTCCTAACATTTCTGCATTTGACTTCCATGCCCATGGTAACCGTGGGCCTAACTCTTAATTAACTATTCTGGTTCATTCAGCGCTGTCACTGTGACTGATGCAGACTGCAGGCAAACTTTGACCTTTAGAAGCCTGGGGCCATTGTTGGCAGACAGAATATTAGTGCAAAAAATTACATTAAGTGGGAAAAGAAAAGCTGTTATTGCTTAGTAATCTAATTTGCTGAACCCTTGCTCTAAGTTGCTGAGAAGCTTAGTAATTCTTCATCATGTTACAATAAATCATTTTACTTTCTTTTATATATCAGCTACTCTTAGGCCAGATAGCCTGAGCAGACAGACATGATGTGAGTTGTCCAAAGTGAGTCATTCCACCTGCTGTCTATCGTGTTGTTGGATGGTGCTTGTGGGCCCTGATCCCTGTAGTGTGAAAGATGGCTGTCCTTGTTTAACATAAATTCTTTGTATTTACCCATTTTTTTCATTCTTTTCTTTACTTCATCTCAAAAAAAAAAAAAAAAAAGGAAAAAAATGTTAGAAATGTTGTTAAAGTAGTTGCTTGCCAGTTATGTGGGTTTATGTTGTACATTTGCCTTCAGTTATGTCTGTGATCTAATTCCTTTTTAATTTAGTGTTGTTTAGGACAAATTCTGTTAATTTTCTTTTTCTAAATCGTGGTGTATTTCAAAACATAGATGTTTCCAAATGAATTGCTTTGCATTACATATGCAAGGGCATGGAGTGAATAGTTCCTTGTGGAAGAGTCATAGAATTGACACTAAATTAAGAAATTAAAATGCCACTATTCCCCACAGGAAGTACACGTTAGTATTTTTAAAATGCATCTTTCCTATAAGGTGTGCAACTGTTTACATTTGGGAATGTTCAGTAACCTAACTTTTCTCAAGTCTTACTTCCAAGTACAACTTTGTCCTGAACTACATTAAAGAATTTTGTTAAAAAAAAATAATAATTGAGTGATAAAAAGCACATCAGACAGTAACCAGAGCGGTCCTTTTTCATTTCAGGACATTCACTGAACAATGCCAGGGATACAAGTGCCATGGATACTCTACCGCTAAATGGTAATTTCAACAACAGCTACTCATTGCGCAATGGAGACTATAACGACAGCGTGCAAGTTGTAGACTGTGGACTAAGCCTGAATGATACTGCTTTTGAGAAAATGATCATTTCAGAATTAGTGCACAACAACCTGCGGGGCAGCAGCAAGAACCACAATCTGGAGCGCACGCTACCAACCAAAGCTGTGATCGGTGGGAGCAGTAGCGAAGATGATGCCATCGTGGCAGATGCCTCATCTTTGATGCACAGTGACACCCCTGGTCTGGAGCTCCACCACAAAGAGCTTGAGGCCCCACTCATTCCTCAGCGGACTCACTCTCTTCTGTACCAGCCCCAGAAGAAAGTGAAGACCGAGGGAACCGACAGCTACGTCTCACAGCTGACGGCTGAGGCTGACGACCACCTCCAGTCCCCCAACAGAGACTCTCTTTACACGAGCATGCCCAATCTCAGAGACTCTCCGTATCCAGAGAGCAGCCCCGACGTTGAAGAAGATCTCTCTCCCTCCAGAAGGAGTGAAAATGAGGACATTTACTACAAGAGCATGCCAAACCTAGGAGCTGGCCATCAGCTTCAGTTGTACTATCAAATGAGCAGGGGTAATAGCGACGGCTATATAATTCCCATTAACAAGGAAGGATGTATTCCAGAAGGGGATGTTAGAGAAGGACAAATGCAACTAGTGACAAGCCTTTAATAGTGTAGCAAAGAAATATTAAAGGCCACGTACAAGTATTAGAAAGACTTAATTGGCCCCATGCAGGCTTCCTCGTATCTGCTTGAAGAGACAATTCTGTTGACCCTGTGGTTCTCCAGTAACGGGGATGACTGGACCTCGCAGTTCTGTGAATTTTTATAAAACAAAAACTTTGTATATACACAGAGTATACTAAAATGAATTATTTGTTACAAAGAAAAGAAATACCAACAAGGTATTTTAAGATATCTTCTGCTGCTGAATTTAACAAAATTGTGAAAAAAAAAAAAAAAAAAGATAAATAAACACTTTCCAGCCATTTTACTGCAGCAGTTTGTGAACTAAATTTGTAAATATGGCTGCACCATTTTTTTTCTAGGCCTACATTGTATTATATACAAGGCGTAGGCTCTAAAATCCTGTGGGACAAATTTACTGTACCTTACTATTCCTGACAAGACTTGCAAAAGCAGGAGAGATATTCTGCATCTGTTTGCAGTTCACTGCAAATCTTTTCCATTAGGGCAAAGATTGAATACATGTCTAACCACTAGCAATCAAGCCACAGGCCTTATTTCATATATTTCCTCAACTGTACAATGAACCGTTCTCATGAAAAAATGGCTAAAGAAATTATATTTTGTTCTATTGCTAGGGTAAAATAAATACATTTGTGTCCAACTGAAATATAATTGTCATTAAAAAATAATTTTAAAGAGTTTGAAGAAAATATTGTGAAAAGCTCTTGGTTGCACATATGTTATAAGCTGTTTTTCTTACACTCTGTTCATAGTACGGAAGTATGCTTAAAATGCAAGTTCTACCCGTTTTCACTTATTTTTTACTGTAAACAGTGTTCTGCTTTGACAAGTTAGTTTTTATTCTTACGTTTGGAATTTTTATTGCCAAAAAAACTATAATTTGGGGAGGAAATTGTTTTAGAAGCCAATTATGCCAAGCCTTGCACAAATTTGGTATAGCTAACAAAGATTGTAACTCAATTCCCTGTTCATTCTTTAATCAGGGTTGGGCGGTAGGGGGTAAAGGGGACACTGGACACTTCTCACAAGCTTTCTCGTGAATAAAAGGTGCCTGTCCTTTAAAAAAAAATAAATAAAACATAACTATTACTCTTCCATATTCCTTCTGCCTATATTTAGTAATTAATTTATTTTATGATAAAAATTAATGAAATGTAAATGGTTTCAGCAAAATTCTGCTTTTTTCATCCCTTTGTGTAAACCTGTTAAAAAATGAGCCCATCACTAATATCCAGTGTAAAGTTTAACACCTGTTTGACAGTAAATAAATGTGAATTTTTTTCCAAATAGGTAAAATGTGCATTATTATGTACGAAGCATAATTGGCATCAGCAGTCCTTCGACCCAGCTGTATCCTGCTTAGAATGGCTTCTTCATATTTCATGATCTAAGTGTTGAGAACACAATAGAAACTGTCTGTATAGCTCTACAGAAGAGAGGTCGTCTTTACTATTCATTACTCTAGTCACAGTTGAATAGGATCAAACTCAGACATAGCAAGGTCATTAGGAAAATGTACTGTAATTTAATATATTTACATAACTTTTAAGTAGGCATCTGTACTGAAATTAAGGTGGTAAACACCACTATCATATTCTCGGCAACAGTAATTAGTCGTTAATTATTAGTGATGAAGGTATATTGTTGCAGTGGGGAAAACATGAATAAGCAGCATTTGAATAGCACTCTGAGTGCTATCTAAATAATTAATCCATCACAGCCCTATTTTGAGATAGATAAATAAGCATGACTGTCCCTATTTTTATCAGACTAGGGAACTGCAGAAGGCAGCTGATGCCCAAGATGATGTCTTCAAATTACTGGCAAAATTGGAAGCCTAAAGTCTTTATTGTCTTGATTCCCAAGCCTCTTTTGTCCCTCTCAACCAGGGCATCTCAAAGATAACTCCAAGGGCATCATTTGTCACCACTTCCAAAATTGTGTTCTTCTGAATAACTCAAAAAGTGATGCCTTGTTGTCACTGAGGTCATGGTTTCGTGTGTGGCCACTGTGACTATATATGGTAACAGCAAAAATTGATTTGAAAGCTGTAGCAATTCTGTTACCTGCTAGTGGATTGGAATATATAAAGTCCATTTGAAAGATAAATTGATGCACTTTGAAAAAAAGTTTGGATTTCAGAAGAATATTTTGGGCAAGAGTTCCTGCTGTTGGGACAACAAACTGAAAAAAAAAAAAAAAATCCAGGTTGAGATGGAATTGTGGGATTCAGGTAACCTTAATATACCTGTAAACAAGATTGTCACACTGTAGCAGTTCTTCTGGAAGAAAAAGGCATCTTCACCATCCACCCTACTGGTAACTCTTGCACTATGTTCCTCAATACTTAAAAGTTACTATGTTTGCAGTAGAGTCACTGGAATGTTTAAATTTAATCAGAAACTGTTTACTTCTGTTCAGTAGAGATGCTTTAAAAATCTGAAGTCTCTATGAAATAACAATTTGTTCTGATTCAGGGTATACAGCAGACTCTTTGGAGTAAAAATTATTCCCTTGGTCTGTCTGGCAACTTAAAAGCGTACTTGCCTTCAGGTAGAAGGAAATCATGTCTTAGGGATTTAAAAATTGTGGTGCTCAAGTAATTTAGAGTACACATGACCTAATAACATCACCAACTTTCAGCAGAATCTTCAACCCTAGTTTGAGCAAGTGCTCCTTTGTGTCTAACTAAAGGTGGCAAAACTACATGCTGGAAAAAGGTTTGTAGCATTGTGCTCTTAAATATATATTCAATTGCAAATGTAACAAGTATTCATAAACCAAGAAAATGTAGCTGATGAACCTAAGATGAACCAGATGAACCTAAGTATCATAAGGGAATTCTTTTGTTAGCTTCTTTGTAATGTAGATGTTGCTTTTTAGTGAGCCTGGGTTTTTTAATGTTATGCTAGTGAGTGTCCTGTGTTTAGCTAGTAGCTAGCAGCCAATACCTTGCCAAATTTCTGTTGGTGTAACTTCTCAGTGTAGTAGGTTACAGTATAATTATATAGCCGACAGCTTATTGTAATTTCTTTATGTTCTCTTCTCACGTTCCTGCCATCTTGTCTTGGGATCAGAAGGACAGAAGAATTCAGAGGAAGAGTTCAAGAATAGCGAAATAATGACAGCAGAATTAATGGAAACAAGTGTTTCTTCAGGGTCATCAGTTAACCAGTTCTTATGACGGTGCCAAGGATACGCTGCTATTTTTGGCACTCTTTCAGAAGAGCTGTAATTTTCTTATGGCTAGTAATCTCCTGTTAGTATCAGTGTTAGCCCTACTGGCTCAGTTCAATTCTTCCGTGTAACTTCAGTCCAGTTATATTAATTCCTACAAAAGATTAAATGGGATGTGCATTTAGTGAACTGTTGTATAATGGTGCTATGCATTGTTTAATATAAAATACATCTCAATTCTACATAAGTGAACCATAACATGAAGAAATGCAACACTGGTAATACATTTATAGTTAAAATTAACCTTTATCTGTGAATTCTACAATACACCTTTGCTTCTTTTAAATTTGAAATGAAATTACTAATAAAGTTTACATATATTCACTTATGTAGGCAATAAAAGGTGTTTCAAATTGACATAAGTTATGGATAAAATATGTGTCATATTTTATGTCCTAATTTTTAAGGAAAGTTTTTTTCTGAACTACTCAGAACCAACAGAACAAAACAAAACAAAAAGTAAACAGCCCCTGTGTACTGTTGTTATTCCACTTTGGCTCAAAACTAACAAACTTGTCTTCTAGACCTGGTTATGCAACAGCATATGCTAGTGTAAAGTTTTAGCCCTGAATAAAATTATTTTTCAAATCAAGCGAAGCTACAGGTAGACAATTATATATATATGACATCTTCACTGGGGTTTTAACTCAGTAATTCTAGGGGATGATGGAGAATGAAAAGTGACAGGACACAGTAGTAATTCTTCAGATCCACCTCAGCTGTAGCCCTGCAAAAACTACTTATGCCAGAGAGGCCACAGTAAAGCATACCTCAGATTTTTTTTTTAAATAGGTGGTGACAGTCACCCTCCACATTTATGAAAAGCATTGCTACCATTTCAGTGAGCAAGGATCTTGCTGTATGGCTGCACTATGAGATAAGGACCCCAGACTGATGGATGCCAGTGGCATTCTGGGTCTCTGCTCCACAACTACACCACAAGTTGGAATCCAGATTTGCACTGAGTTGGAGATAAAAATTAGCACTGCCACAGCCCTGGAAGCAAGAGATCTGTGCCTCTCTTTTATATTAAACACTTTGTAAATTAGTAGGAATTCAATTGATAGATATAGCTCAATCATCCAGCTCTGACAAAAATCTGGAGTAAAGGGTCATTAGGACCCTGCCTATTTCAACAGAGTGGGGGTTTTTAAGTAAAATCCTTCATGTGGTTTTAGAATGACAACTTCCAAATCCTTTTATTCATGCAGGATAAATTCTCAATGGTATTTCATTAATTCATGCCTAAGAGCATTAATATCTCTTCTTACTGTATTATGTCATCATTAATCTCAACTGCTCCCCATCAAAGTTCCTGGCACGTAAAACGGATCACACCATGGTGCAGCCTGAGTGGTTATAAATGCTACTGAAAATCATAAAAGCCTCAACTTGGCAGCAAGATTTTAAAGGACCATTCTGTATAATGCACCAGCTGCTGAAGTCATCATTCCAGGATCCCAGATGGAGGAAGTCACAGTTGCAGAAATAACATTCAAAATAGGTAGTTTTATCAAGAAATTTCTTCCACAACAAAGTTTATATAATTCTTAACTATTTTTTCCTTGGGTGCACACCTTTTGTGTGTTGGAGTAGGAGTCCCAGCACAATGTAGACTGTGCACTGCCAACCAGTTTAGAGAACACAGAAACATCTGTGCACTTTAAAAGGCATGATTCACAAATAGAAAGCAGCAGGTTAGTATCTGTACGGGCTTTTCCAATGGAGAAGCAGGATCTCTGAACAAGCAGCATTGAATAGCTATCTGGAATAGCTGGTCTAGTCCTCTTGTAGCATAAGAATTGCTTTAAAATAGCATAATGCTGCTAAACTTTCAGTCTCCATGATTGCTTAAGAGAATGAGTCCCAAAGGTTAACGAGGTTTTCATGAAAATAATTCATTTCCATTCCCTTTAAATATACCACTCTGCTGCTTTTTTTGTATTACCAGGATAAATAGAAACTTCTTACCTTGTATTCTTTGTACCACTCGTTTTAAATACTTCCCCTTCATCTCTTATTACTTGACTCCTTTCTAAACTTGTTTTCAACTTCCTCCATTTCTCTAATCCTTTAGTTGCCAGGCCATAGAATTACATTTTGTCAGTATGCTTTAGAGAGAGGGCAAAAACAAAATGATGGGTGAATTGTTATTGTTGATTTATGGGTGGAATTGTATTTTTCATTCTGTCCATTCTGTGCTCTCCCCTCCCCCTACTTCTCACATAATCTTTAGTTTTCATAGTAGCCCTTCACAACACATTTTTTTTTCCACTAAGCTGATAATAGCAAATAATGACCTAAATAGTTATGGTCAATTTAGAACCCTGCAAAGCCTACTAATATTTCAGATTATTCCCCTCTGTGCCCAACTTTGTATTTGTCAGCATTGCATTTCATCTGCATTGCACTGCCCATTTATTCACTTTGTTAACCCAGGTCATTCACAATCTTCCCTAGTTCTGATTAACTGAAATAATTCTCTGTTAACAGCAAACAGTGCCATCTTTCAGATAGCACGTTCATCCTCCTTTTCAGATAGCACCAGTTTGAATACGGAGTGTTGGGGCACTGTAACATTAGCCTTTTGCCATGATAAAAAAAAAAAAAAAAAAAAAAAAAAGACTATTTAATCCCGCTCTAACTATTCATTTCTAATGCATAGCTACTTTAGCCCCCACTTCCTCAATACTGGTTTGCTTTAATAGCTTTTCGGTTGGGATATTTTTACAAGGATTTTATTTTTTTTCTTTCTTAATTTCAAATAAATTACATAAATTACATCAACCATTCCCTCTGCTCTCAGCAGCTGCACAATTGACTTAATTTTAGTATGTTAGAGAGGCACAATTTTCTTGCCCTAAGCAGTTACATCTCTTTCAGCAATGTTTCTTCTGCACTATGTGCTTAAATGTGGAACTGCTAGACACAAGACACAAAAGGCACTCAACTGTTACAAGCAAAACTTGGGTGGAATTTAGGCTCTGAAATCCCAAGGTACATCATCCCACAGGTGAAACAGATATTACTTCAGGGGCAGAATTAATTCTAACCTCGCAGGCACATACATTTTTGTCACTAAACATGTTTTGCCATCTCAAGTTTGGTGACTGTTATGTTGCAGACATGTCATCACATCAGGGGTGAGCCAAGGCAAGCCAGGCACCACAAGCAGCGTCACTGCCTTGTCGTGTGTAGTACCAGTGCAGCCTCTGAAAGCCATAATCCAGAAATTAGGTTACAAAGGGGCTCCTCCCCTCCCCTGCTGAAGCTACTGTCCTGACAATAATTACAATTTGCCTGGAGATAAGAGAGTCTGTAATTTCTTGGAGTAAATGCCACTATCGAAGCTCTGTAGCACCTGCTGATCTGCCTGTACTTCAGCTGGCTCATTGCAGCAAGAGCTGCATTTGAGAATCTTTCCAAATCTCTGTGAGCCCGCGAGTATTCCTTTGCTATGGAAAACAGGCTGAAAAATTTCTCACAGCTGTTTTTCATTATATGGCAGCTGAAGGCTCTGATCACACCAGGTTTACTCTTTGTGTTGTGAAAAGGTCACAGATCCTGCTTGTGAAGATCCAAAAACTCCACGCGTTTTGACATAATGTACATGTTATGTGCATTATGTACATAAAAGCTTCCACCACATAATCATGCATGAGGGGCTGTGTGAAGCTGCTGAAAGGCCTTGTGGCACCATGATCATGATACCAGCCATGCCACGCGGCCTCCAGGGTAGTGTGTAGATGCTCTCCAGCCAAAGGTGGGCACCACAACACTGAGGTGCACTCAGGGCCCTCCCATTTCCCACACACAGCTTCTGGCTAAGAAACTGAAAGAATCAAAATTGGGCTGGCCAGAGTGGTTAGCCACTGCAGACCTGCTCACAAGGGCCTGCTTCTTTCAGTATACGTGCTGAGTTACAGTCATGCTAGTGCTGCAAATATTGACCTGGCACTTTGCACTAAGCTACTCAGGCAAGAGTCTCTTAATGTGAAGCGACTGCTAAAAACCTTCCTGAGAGCGTCAACCACAGCTGAAATGGCTGGTGACAGGGTTGTCTTCATGACAAAAGCACAAACACATGAAAGTTTATATGAAACAGTGAAGGTTTCCAAGCACATTAGAGGCTGCTGGAAGAGTCTCAGCCTGAACTTCTTTTCAAAAGCTGGGGAGAGAAGGGAGAATACAGACAGATGGAGAAGTAAATAAAATTATAATATCAATCAAATGAGGTACAGAATTAATTTTACCCTTTCTCATTTCTCCTGTTTCCAGCACCACTAGCTGCTGCCCCTTCAACTTGCTAATGTATGTTTATGGCCTAGTGTTGCCAAATCACAATGTGCTTACAGAAAGCAATCTAGAAATTTATCATTCCAAGCACGTATTGAAATTTCCAAAGCACACTTTCAAAACTGAATTTAACCGAAAAAACTTATTTCTATGGACCAAAACTCTACTACTCACAAAACCACTCAAAATGAAGAAAACAGTCGATACACCTAGCAAGAGAAAGTGGTTTAGGCATTTGCCTTAGCATAGACTTCCCATAAATTATCTACCTCAGTTTTCCAAAGCTATGAATACACTCTTCCCTGAGAACAAGACTGATCAGTATCAACAAGGCAGTGTTGCCTATCCAGAGGTGCTGGTAATATGCACAGTATCATACTCCTCAGCCTCAATTAAGGAATCTGGTCTATGTCTGGTCTTGAAAGTTATGTATCTGCAGAGACAATGTTTGTCTCATATTTGAAGGATTGCTGGACTGAATGAATATTTAGAGTAAGTAAGCAAAAGTGTAAGTAAAAATGATGCCTAGACATAAAGAAAGCTAGCCTACTTTTATGGACAAAACTGCTCCTACAAAGTGCTGTGTAATTTGCTGAGGACCTTTCATGATCCAAGTCATGGTGTGCACACAGAAGTTGCTCTTAATGCAGATGCAGAGAGTATGAGAAGCTACAGTCTAAAGTAAGCAGGTAGCTGCTGCAGGGACTTTCTTCTAGGTCTCAGCAAAAGTTTGTTGTAGATTAACTGGCACTTAGGGGACTACTTGGTCTCCCCACGTCAAGATAAGAACATGCTTCGTGCTGCTTATAGTTATAAGTGTTCTAATTAGGTTGACTTGATTATTGTTCTGTGGTTTGATAGATGCTGTATTTAAAGTAATTTCAGATACTAATTTTTAGAACTTTTTTGTGAACTAGTAAATCAAGTGCAATTTATTAATGGAATTTTCTTTTCTTTCTTAATACCTATTCCCTCTAGTGTGTAACTTTAATTAGAACCTACTATCTGTTCATATTGGTAATGGTAACAGTTGTCACTAGAGTACAGATGCATAGATTCAGCTCATTTTGCCACTTTGACTTTACACTTAAAACCTAACAATCTTCCCCGCTATACATCTGAGAATACCATCCATTAATGCTTTATTTCACTGCCACCCTGAACTCCAGACGCCAAACACTAACAATCTGATTATTTTTTAACCATCCAATAATGCATTTTCTAAAGAATAGAAAATTTACAAAAAATCGCTTCATTTGGAGATAAATACCTGCTTGACAAAGGTTATTCAGGCCATCCAGATTTCTTTTTTATTACTACAGATTTTCCCAAGACAGTATTGCTTCTTGAATAATTATCGATCTAAGCAATTGTGTGCTAAAGTAGGTTGATTCATTCATTAAATATACACACAGAAAAGCTGTTGCCCTGGTAAAAACAAACAACTCCTTTCTGTCTGCTCCTCAACCCTTCCCTGGAATATTATGATTACATTGAAATGTAATCAGTTAATATTTGATTTGCATTTGTCAGGAAAAGGAAACATAAAATATATTTCTTTGGAGCAGAAGAATTGTTCAAATAACATTAGCCTTGTTTGGTGTTCTTCTTTACACACTGATTTTCAAGTTTCAGTAGTTTGACAGGAGTCTTCCAGCAACTAGTTGCAATTAGTGAAGCTCTAAAAGCTTGCCAATTTATTATGCAGTTAAACTTTCCCTTCCAATAAAAACTAAGTCCTTTTTCACTATGTGATATAGAAAATTGTATGTTTCACATTTTTCTTATTAAATATCAGGAATAGAATAGCTTTCAAGGTCTCTGTCTGCTACAAAGATAGCGACAGGCTGCTCTTGAAATGGTCTGCATAACAGCCAGTATACTTTGTGTAAGAGTCAGCAACACCAGTAGAGAACAGGGTTAAGAAGGTATCCATTAGCAAACACTGAAATGAAAAGAACCTTTTTTTCATTATGTACTCCATGGACGGTACAAAGTCACATTCAGTCTAGCAAATCTGTATAAATTCAATCCCCCAGAATCACTTGCTTACAGAAGAGCTGCATTTCTCCTAAATGAATGGTGATGATGCTTAAGCATTATATTTATCATTTGGTTATCCTCCAAAACAGGACAAAGGAATAATCTAAATTATCTCCATGTGCAATGGTGGATCAGCATGCTGTTGTCTGCTATGTCCCCCAGAAAGAAGTATGATAGGTCAGTGAGAAAAAAGTGGTAGCTCCAGAAAAACAATGGTTCAACAGCTATGAATCTGCTCAGTATACTGAAGTGAGTCCTGGGTGCTAGAGGCTGCAAGACTTACTGAAAGCATCCAGCTGAAAAAAGTCCATATAGAATGAAATTTAATTCTGTAACTCCTTTGTTTGAGAGATCATTAATATATCTGGTTGGCTTAGGTGAATTATGGAAAAATACTGTGGCCTGCTCTACAGCTCCCTTAGAATATTTTTCCTGAAATACTGAAAGATTATCACAATCATTTCATTGTAGATACAAGGCAGTACAGAAGCAGGCGTTCTGTTATCATAGGGAGTGGTAGAGCATACAGGACCTGCCCAAATAAGTTTTGAGTCAATTTATGCCAATACGGAATTAGCATATTTTGATTGCTGTCTGTGAGATTATTCCAGACCTGCACTGGTTAATGGGAACAGAGTGAGGTTTGCTCTTTGGTACTATCTATTTCCTGCCATTTCTCTCTGTGCTCATACCCTCTGTTTTATTACCTTATCACAGAGCCAGTGCTGTTCCACATCCACGCTCTCTTTGCATAGCATCACTGGTAAATTTAATGCTCACTACTTAATCACTTTTCTCTCAACAGGTAAGGAATAACTGAACAGCTGGGGGGTGGAGAATGACAAGACTTAGTGCATTATTTCCTTGTAGGAAACAAGACAACTCACCTGTTTATATTTAATCACATTAAGCTTTTGCCATTCACCAAATGACCCTATGAGGAAAGGAATCCAGGTCAGCTAGTCCAGTTGGTAGAAAATAGCAGGTACCACATACTCCAAGCCCAGCACTGGGCCACAGTAACATCTTCAACAAGAGGAAAAGTGAAAAGAACAGAAAACAGCTTTTGCAATGTATTTCTTGTTGCCATGTTTTGTTCTGCCATCAGCACCAGATTACTGTTCATAACGGTAAAGCCTGTAGTGATGCCCTGGCCCCAGTTAAATCCATGGCAACAGTTTTTGTTGACTTCAGTGAGATTATGATTTCTCTTCTGAATCATTAAGAGGATCTTTTCATATTTCAGTTAGTTGCTTCTTAGACTTGGCTACTGGACAAAAAAGACCTCAATTTTTTAAAACGCTTTCCAAGCATGGAAAAATACTTTCTCTTCACTACTTGTAATATTGTTCTGATGTGCATCACACCCAGTAAGTGCTGTTTCACAATGGAGAGCGTACACTGTTTTTCCCCCACTAGATCAATACCTGTCTAAAAGTATTTACTCACCAAAAGTCTGTCATCCTTTTCTTTGTCACCCTTGAACTTCTGTTCTGCTCTTGAATTTTTTTTTTTGCTTTTTGACATGGGTTCTTCTTTTACTTCCTGGCTACTGCTTCCCTCTAATAGGATGTTTTTTTCTTCTTTGCTCTGACATTTATTACAGAGTGTACATTGCAGCTTTTCCACTTGTCTAATAAGAGGGTTGGTCCAGCACTGGAATTGCAGCGGTTTTAAAATGCTCCCTATAAACACACATTTTATCTTCAGTTCCTGTTCACAGTAGCTGAAAGGAAACAAGAAGATGATGATCAAAATAGGAAACGGGAAAGACTGGCTGGGAGTCTTGTTTTATAGAAACAGAAGAAGAGTAGAAGGGCAAGTAAGACACACGGGTAAACCATTCTATATTGGAATAGGGCAGAAATTATATCATACTTCTGTAAATGTATTCAACTGAACCACTTATATTCTGACTAGCAAGACCTAAAGTGATGAAAGAAGCTGGAATAAAAGGATATTAAATAAGTCCTGAATAGCTGACTGCAATATTCACAGCTTTTGAAATACTTTATCATTCCTGCAATTGGTTGCTGACACACCATTTGTCTTTAGAGGAACTCATGCTTCCATCCAGCTGTCTGAAAAACAGATAAACTATGTTCACTGTCAGTAGGGACTTAAAAACCTGTATTCTTGAAGCAGTATCTGGAGAAAAAAACCCAGTTGTTCACTTCCTCCAGTCTGACTGAAAACTTCTTACAGAAATGGAGATACAATAGGAAAATTAAGGTAGTCAGTCACCCTTTTGGCATCTCGGGGTTGAAGTCCTTCCTTTGAATCAGCTAGAGAGGATTTAACAATGGATCCCTCTGCTCGAGTAAGTATAAGCCAATTACAGCAACACTGGGTGCCTAGTACACACTGCCAGTGCCCGCTTCCTGGGCCCTGACACAAAATGACCACCAGAATGCCTGGTTTGGGAATGAGTCTCACAACAGAAATGTTTCCTTTAGCTAGGGCCTCAAATCTGAAGTTTTATGTAACACACATCCTATCTGAGAATTTATCTGCTACAGCTTATTCAAAAAAAGGGTGACAGTGCCTTATTTCATATTCCAGACAACATACTCTTTACCTATCATTTCTGCTGATGCTGATTTGCTTCCAGAGGCTACTAACCTCTGTTCTACTGCACAGATGTAGCACCATTTACAGCTCAGATTTCAACATGAGACATATATGACTTTGGAATAAAATCTGAACTGAATCTTTGTCAATGTAGCTGAAATAGTAAGAATATATTTTTTCTCAAAGGGCAGAACTCTAGCATATCTCTGAACTTGACATAAAACGAGAATTTTGACAGTGTTCTCTTACATAACAAAATGTATTAATTAATTCACTTTTCCAGATTTCTAGTGGCAGTTACCTTTTTCAACCTTAGCAACTAATCAGATTGCCATAATTACAAAGAGTACATGGTGCACAGCATATGAGCAGAAGCATATAATATACTTGAAGTGTAAATGCTCCAACAATAAAGCTAGAATAAATGTATTGTTTAGTTATTGGCACAACTGGTACATTTATAGCTGCATCCAAATAGCTCTGACTCTGAAATGAATGCCTGTGCCTAATTTTTGCAATTTGGTGCATATTATTTTTCATTTATTAGGCTATACATTAAAGCTGGAGAGAAGAACATTTAAAACTACAAACATATTGTACTTTATAATATTACATTTATATTAAGGGTTTTTTTTTTACTGGGAGTGTGTGTGTGGGGGGGGGATAATGAAAACCTTTTATTTATGTATGTCAGACACCATGATGAATAACTGCATAGAAATGTAACTAAACCAAAATAAAAGTCAACTGCCTTCCCAATTGACTCCCTGAATTTTCTGCTGAAAGGCTATTGAAAGATTAGATAAGTTGATATACAAAAGCTGAAGTGTCATCAGTTTGGGTTTTTTTGAATCATCTTTCTAGACTCCAAAGACAATTGCAGTTAAGGAGCATATTGTTTTTGATTTAAACAGGCTTTAGGTCATCGTACTGCTGTTACTGCTTTAGCCTCTTTGTGTTCTTATTTGCTTCTCACTTGTTATACCTCATCTACAAGTGTCAACTCTGAGCTTTCTGGGAAGTGACTATATCTTTCTCTGTAGGAAGAGGCAAGACAATAGACATTGACAACCTAAACACAAACAATGATGTGCAATCATTTGCATTCATTTCCTGACACTCCAGCAACAAAATCTGAACAGTCTTCATATCTACTTGTGAGAAATGAGCAATTGGTCACTTTAAAGGACTCTGGTCAGACTCTTCACTGAAGCACTTTTATTAGGCTCTTGCAAGAGCGGGTGTCCTAACTACTAGGCACACACTGCCAGAGTGACACACAAAGTTTTATACCCTATTCCTGGCCACAAAATCCCTCCTTTATTTCCCTATTGGTGAGGTACTTTAAGGTTTGCAGCCTATCCTATACGCCTATAAAGTCCCACGTAATTTAAATTTCCCACTGCTCTATTTTAATTTTCCACCCCCTTTTTATTGTTTTTGACCTCCTTTTTATAAAAAGATGCTAGGCAGTTACTCAGCAGCACATCCTTATCTCTAGCCACAGATGTCTTAGTTCCTGCCAAGTCATCCTTGTGTTGCAGGAGCCCTCCTAGCTGCGAAGACAACATTAGCATTTCTCACATACTCCAGTCCTTATAACCAGAAAAGTTCATTGAGTCAATGACTTTGCCAGAAAGAGCCAACGGCCTGGTGTCTTACAGCACTGCAAGAAGGCTAAATGACATTAACGTACTGGGAGTTCAAGAATAATTTCAGTAATCAGGATTGTAAGAGAGGGCAGGTATATCAGCATATTTTATACAAACTCTAAGTTAGATTGCCATACTTGTATACCATAGGTGCTTTCTTTCCAAGTTTTCTCATTCATTTTAGAGCCAGGAACAAACATAGGTAAGTGTTACCAGGCAGAAATGTACTCCTGGTTTGTACTGTTTTCTCTCTAAGCTTCTGCAGTAGCAGTGTCTAATGCAGCACAACGTACTTGAAGCACATAATACTACTCGTAACCTAGCAGCTGCATAGACCCTTTTCTCCCCTAGCAATAAAATGGCTGCAGCTGTCCTCTTATTAGCCTGATTTTAAAAGAGAATAGCAATGAGAAGAGTATCGTATCAGGGCCTTCATTCTACTGCTGTAGACATTAGCCATTGAAGTCAATACAAGTTCTACCAATGTATCTTTAATTGCCCTTACAACTTGATTTTCCACCACCTGTCTGCTACAAACCCTCCCCTGCTCCTTGCCCTCCCCAAAGAAATATTAAACTTACTCCATGAATGTAAGATCTGGTAAAAGAAAAACCTCTGATTTCAGAATTAAAAGTAGCTCAACCAATCTGATCACCCAAAACTTGAACCAAAAATAAAATATTCCACAATCTATCCATAGGCCACTCAGAGACAAATGTCAATCCTGCAGTACTTAAGACTACATTATTAATAGTATTCTGTAGGTTACAAGCTGGTTCACCCATATTGTTTCAAGGTGACTGCATTTTTATGTAGCATATGCCTAACACCATGGGTACGATTACTACTACCATGTAACATCAGTTTCCATGGGTAATTAATTGATAAATGACAGCTAACTCCCTCTTAGCTGCTACTTAAGTCCTTTATTAACACATTTCATTCAATAAAGAGTGGGACAGTACAAATCATAGTGAAGGACAGAGAATCAGTTAGTTCATTTTCATACACTGACTTCTGCAAGCACTCAGGAACAGGTCATGGCTCATTGCTTTATCTTACAATGGGTCATTTGCACTCAGGAGAAAGCAAAAAGCAAAACCAACAGACACAATTCTTTCCCCAGAATAGCTTAAAATTAAGCTAAGGAAAGGACAGGAATCTCAGAAGCCTGTTCTTTAAGGTTATTCACTGTGACTGCAACATTACATGAGGAAATGCAAGTAAACACACTGAACATAACATGAGCCTTCAGAAAATAAAAATTGACTGAAAGGAAGCAGGATGACAAGACAAAAACAAAAATCACAGAAGGAGAATGAGAAACAAAAATTTCTGAAAAAAAAAAAAAATTGAGTATCTTGGCTAAGGAGGGCGAGAATTTTAATGACACATTAAAATGAGCACAAGTATTTGTCCAGTGAGAGATTTAAGCATGAAGATATAATGGCACTGAATGAGGGATCCAAAATAAAGCCTCTTTCTGTGATGGGAATAACAAAGAGTTGGTGGAAATCTTTATTGTAGCTGATTTGGTATATTTAAAAATAAACCAATCCTGCCAAATTTCTTATAAAAATAATCCATTAGCATCAATATCACAAAAGCTCCTGTTTACTTTTGTGAATATGAATTCTAGTTCAACTTTCAAAAGGCGCTACCTAGAAACATTTGTTATATTGATGTAGAGAAGAGATTTCACAGCAGCTGCATGAAACTAATATCCATATAGCCTTCTGAGCTTAATACTTGTAAAATGAAGTTGCAAAATTAATATAAGCATTTCTGAAGTGTGTTAGAACTATACTTCTGACAATGCTAACTACAAATCATGTCCTTCCCTGGAAAACTTTTAAAGAAAGGCTCCTCTAAATTGCCTTTCACAGAATCAGAACTATAGAATGTTTGGGTTGGAAGGGACCTTAAAGATCATTTCGTTCCAACCTCTCTGCCAGGAGCAGGGACACCTTCCAACAGACCAGGTTGCTCAAAGCCTCATCCAACCTGGCCTTGAACTCTTCCAAGGAGGGGGCATTCACAGCTTCTCTGGGCAACCTGTTCCAGTGTCTGATCACCCTCACAGTAAAGAATTTTTTCCTAATATCTAATCTAAACCTTCCCTCTTCCAGTTTAAAGCCTTGTTCTATCCCTACATGCCCTTGAAAAAAGTCCCTTCCCATCCTTCCTGTAGGCCCCTTTCATGTACTGAAAGGTTGCAATAAGGTCTCCCTAGAGCCTTCTCTTCTCTAGGCTGAACAGCCCCAACTTTTTCAATCTGTTCAGACCATCCTCCTGGCCTTCCTCTGGACTCGCTCCAGTAGGTCCATGTCCTTCTTATGTTGGAGGCCCCAGAAATGGATGCAGTACTCCAGGTGGGGTCTCACAAGAGTGGAATAGAGGGGAAGAATCACCTCCCTTTACCTGCTGGCCACATGTCTCGATACAGCCCAGGATACAGTTGGCCTTCTGGGCTGCGAGTGCACATTGCCAGCTCATGTTGAGCTTCTCATCTGCCAGTATCCCCAAGTCCTTCTTCTCAGGGCTGCTCTTGCTCCATTCTATACCTAAACAATAATACAAAGCTTGCCTAGTTGTTCTTTATCCTAAAATATACTGAATTTGGTGACCTTCTGACAGGCTGCAAAAGGCATCTCTCTGGCTGAGTATTTGGTAGAATTCCAAAATGAAACAGGTACATTTTAAAAGGTGCCTTTAGGTAGCTAAATATCTTTAAAATATTTACACCAATTAAAAGCTTTTGGCCAAACTCCCCTCCGAGTCATTATTACAGTCCTGCTACAATATCGTGGCAGGACAATATTCTATTAATAAAAAATTATAATACTTGGCTCAGATTTATGAAGATAGTCAGGCAACTATCTAACATCAGCCTTGTAGAGCCTTTTAATGATTATTTCAATACAAAATAAATAAATGATAACTGAAGCAAGTTATTTTAATGCATTATACTTTTTCTTTGCTATACCAGCATTTCTTTGCTGAAAAATGTCTAAGTTCTGGAATTCCTGTTCAAAACAGAATGAATACTTATGAGCTACAGTTGCATTTTTCACTTCTGAACCCAATTTTGAATTCTTGGTTTACTTATCTTTATTGAGATATGAGGCAGAACCTCTTCTCATATACTTCTTCAAACTTGCATGGAGGTTCAAAATCAGTTATTCTGCTATAGTAATCCACACAATACAGATAAATTTCATGTGCACTTGGTGGTATAACTCAGAAGTTAAGACATTTGGGAGAACACAGTGCTCATATACCAGAAAAATCTCCCTCAAGATTTTAGTTTTAAATACTTTTCCAGTATTATGAGATAGATACTTTTACTAATGCTTATTTTGTTTAACCGTGCATGCTCTCTTTCCTGAAGCAATTTGTTTGAAGAAAGACTCAGACAAACAAGTCTCTTGCCACATGTTTTAGATCAAAAGCTGTGGTGCAAAGTCCTTTTGCACAAAGAGGAGGGACTAGCATAAGTATTGATAGCAAACTGGGGAAGAGTTGTCTGCTGCAGGTTCCTCTTAAAACAAGATTTTTAAGCAGCTGCTTTCTACCAGGCCCTTCAGCTTCAGGAACAGCTGGGAAAAAGCCACAACTTAGATCTGCACTCATAGGGCAAATCTCCAGGGTTGTCTAATTACATTTGAGATTTCTCTGCCCCTGTAAGACACAAGGAGCAGCCAAGCAATAAACAATGAGAATAATTCTGTGCTTAAACAACAGTATCTAGTGTTGTTTTAGACACTGAGTGAAGACATTGCTCAGAGAGCATCCCAGATGGGATTTTAGGGGACCATTCTGTGAGACAGAGAAATTGCTGTCTCATGTCTAATACCTTTAAACAGAAAACAGAAGTTTACAGTGTTTCCATATTTATTAGTTGAGGCCATGATCCTTAAAACACCACACAGTATTTAATATTAATCACTGAAAAATTATATGCAAAGAAATTGCGTTTCTGCTGATTTGAAGGCATTAGTAAAATATGTAACAGTGCTCGTGAAGCTCACAATTTTCAGAAAATCCACAAGACTTTCATTCATTTAACCTCATATTAGAAATTCTTGTCTCTCAGACATTTTCATGTTAGAGATACACAACCTTATGAAGAGGTTTAGCAGAAAAAAGTGAGATATTACAACCTTTGCTACTTTATATTCAAGTACATTGTAATGCTACCGAGCAAGGAGATAATAATAAAAATCCTTTTATATTTGTATTTAATTCTGTGGTTTAAATTTGAAATATTGTGAACTGTGAGTCTTCAGCTTTGTTTCAACCACATATGTATCCTCAAAGGCATAAAATAGTTACAATACAAATGCCATACCATACCAAATGCTATGCAATTGTTAAAGACACATTACAGTTCAGTGTCAAAACTAAATACAACATATAAATACACGTCTTGTATCTCTTTTAAAGTCCAAGCCACATCAGTAGCTCTTTTAATGTCCATATCCTCAGCCATTGTTATTTACAAAAGGTCTAGTACACACAGAAATGGGAACTTAAAGAAGGGTGATGGAGAAGGTATAAAAAGTGGTACAAATGGAACGATTACTATCTGAAGTCCTAGTAGAAATGGAAAATGAGTGATTTAGAGTGACTCAAAATCTTATCATTTACCTGCTCAAAAAAAGGACCCAGATCATTCCAGTCTAGTAATAAACTTTTTAACCTACAGAGTTTCGGGATGAAAAATAATCCTCCATGACTATGCTTGTCTGTACTTCTGGAGTTCAGGAGCAACTGGGGTGTAAAACAGACATTGTTTCTCTTCTTGCAAGCTGTGTCTTCCTAAGTTTACCTGCTTTTCCATACAGACTCAGATAACTTGTGTCAGCTGAGTCCTCCTCAATCACAAGCCAGCATTTGAGGGTATGGCTTTCTATTCCAAATGCCCACCCTAAAAACAGGGGATTTGGAAGATGATAGCGAGGCCTACATGCCTGCTCTTTAGCATCTGTAAACTATGGCATAGAAACTGCTTCTCCTGTTCCTAAGAGAACAAACTGGAAATATTGTGTTAGTCTCAAGTTTTGTTCTTCATGAAGGATGGAGTTCCTCTGGGAAAGATTTGCCAGTTGTGCTATTGCCACCTTTCACTATATTTAGGAATGAAATGGAAGAAGATGGACTTTGATTCTTCTGATATCTTGAGAGACTCAGTTTTCATCTCCATCATCCTCTTCTATCCTACAACTTTATCCATTACAGTGTAGCAAAAAATTTGGGAAAAAAGTGACCTGACAAATTTTAAAGCCAATCTTGGTCTGCAAAATAAATATTAGGTCAAGACTATTGATTACTTGGCATTCATTGCTGACAGCGTCAAATATAAAGGAGGAGCATGAAAACCTATCTTGAAAGCATTGTTACTAAGGTTATTAAAAATAAAAAAAAATAAAATCCTGCAGTGTCATATACAAGTGTAAGAGAACGGGTTGGACTACAGACAACACTACATTGCCACTGGACTTGAACCTGTGACAAATGCTAGATTAAATCTGCTTTCAGCTGTATTTGAAGATTCCTTTTTCCAGGTAACTGTGTAGCTAGGTAAAAGCTGATCCTTCAGTTTTATAGGTGGTAGGAACTAAAAAATCACTGACAATGAGAAGATAGGAGGTTGGACTTAAGTCTTCAGGAAGATTTTTCAGTAGGTCTACTCCACTTCTGAAGGAATGTGCCCATTCATGCTACAATTATTCTGTGATAGGAACTGTGTTGTCTGTGGATTATATAACACTAAGAAATACATCAAAATGTGTCTGGTTTATCTTTTACTCAGTTCTTCTGAATTATCAGAGGTACCTATGCCACTGTGTTTATCTATATCTATAGATATATAGATCTTGCCTTTGGATTTACCATTTTTGCCAGGAAAAAAGTAAATCTACTCCAATAGCAGAATATAACATTCAATTCCAAAGTCCCTGAGTTTCCAAATGGCTTAAGTGATATCAGATTGTTAGCAGCTGCTATGGCAGAAAATGTTATGGTCTGAGAATTCATTTCATAACAGTAGCACACTGCAATTCTTGGCCACAATGGGCTCTACAGTATTGCCTAAAAGGTCATGTTCAGCCCAGGCTGATAGCTGACGCAAGTGAAGGCAGCTTTCAAGTCACCTTCGGTTCAATACAATTAATTGAAATTCAGTGGTATATAAACTGCACATAAGCTGTTTACACTGGACTAACATTTATTCTGCACATAAAATACTAACTTGCTGCTGATTAATGAAAGAGGTGAAGGAAGAAAATACAGCAAAGATCAGAAATGAGGACAAGCAAAAGTATAGCATAACACACAAAACAAAATTGCCCTTTGGAGACCATGAGTGGTGGTTTATTAGCAGGTTCAGAAATACAATTTTAAACTTTAAGATATCAGCTCAATAGTCTCCAGAGTCAAGGCTTCTGCTTTCACTACTGAGCTATTGTTTGGCTGAGTGTTACAGTTTCAAATTTGATCCTGCCTGAAACAGAAGCTTCCATGCTTGGTAGCACTGAAAAAGCAAATTAAAATTTTGAAAAATTACCTTCGTGAAAAACTTTCACTCTTATATACCACAGTTTTGTTTTGAGTCAGGCTTCCTTGAACACTCTCAATTTAACAATTTACATCCTAGAATTTACATCCATTCTCCATAGGTATTCTTAAGGGGCACCATCACAGGTTCTCCACTGTTGAAGACACTGAAAGAACTAAGATGATTAACACAACTGTACCACATGAAGAAGATGTTGCCAGGATAAATATATCTTGCACATTGCATTTTCATGAATAATTGCTACCTTTCAATTAAATAACTAATTGCTGTGAGCTGTAAAGTCACACCCCTAGGCACTTAGATGGGTTTAGCAACTCTGATGAAGTACACAACATATTTATTCTGGCAAAGGACCCCTCTTCAAACACTGTACTGTTTCTTATACCAGCACTATCTTAGTTACCTTTATACAGCATCACACTGCAACACAATTATATTTGTGTGATTACGGAATGGCAAAGGGTAGAATTGTTTTCAAACTTTCACAATGTCTATCTGAAATTTATTGTTATCAAGTATAAACTAATTTTCAAAACTGCCAGTACTACCAATTCACCATGAAAATACTCACATAAAATATGATTTTATATGAGAATAGTTCTGAGCTTGCTAACAGACAGAAATGTGTTATCACCGAGCAGACAGGGATAGATCTTGACTGTTGAGGGTTGTTTGTTTTTTGTTTTTTTTTTTTAATCCACTCACTGCAAGTAACTGATAAATGAGGAATATTAATAAACATATCCACTAAAAAAAAAGTATTCTCAGTCTTTCTCATCTTTACTATGCATGGAAAGATCTGTTGTTAGGGCAAAGAGAAATTAAATTACTATCAGAAGTACTCCTTAAGCTATTGTAACACAGTCAGCCTTTCTTTAGACACTCCAAGCTTTGTGAGGTAGTCTGAAGACTGTGTTATCACAACCATGCTAAAGAACTGCTTTAGTGTCCCTAAATGTTGTTACACTGCATTCAGTTAAAGTCAGTAGGAAGCTATGAGATCCTTGTCTTCACTTTGTCTTGAACAAGAGAGAGGTGTTATTTCTTGATTTTACTTTCAAGTAGCTGTTGGATATGAGCTTTTCCAAAACTAAAGAGAAAATCACACTCAAGTAAAATTCAAGGTCTTGTCTCTGATCAAATTTAGAGGTTCGTGCCAGACCCCACTGTAGCTGACCTTGCATGGTCAGTCTATGAGGCTGCTTCCTTTTCAGTGTGCTTCCCCTCACAGTAGCAGAGGAAAAGGCAATTTTTTAAGCAACAGAGTTGCAACCTAGTAAAATAACTGTCACAGAAGAATACAGCAAACTGTTGATGGCAGTGCAAGATGAATTCTTAGGTCTGAAAGTTTTCTTAAACTTTTTATATGTTTCCTAGGCTCAAAGTAAGTTGCATGTAATTTTAAGTACTTGTATATCAAACAAAGATTTTGAATATAGCCCTTGTTGTCATATATATATAAATTTATTTTTATATATATAAATTTATTTATATATATAAAATCTACACCAAGAACGTAATCAGGAACTCAGTAGAAGCTGCTGCTTTCTTCACATTTCTGCATTTCTAGAACAGGCTACTGGATCCTAGCTCAGGATCTCTTTAAGCTTACCAGGAGCTGGGAAACCAAGTCTTCCCTGACCTAGGCATCACAACAACCTATCCACTCTTCAAAGTCAAGATCCTCAGGAAGACGAAGTTGTACCTTTGAGAATAAGAGGAGCTAAGAGCTCTACAAAGGCTGTGAAATCAACAGAACCAGTGAGAGATTGATGCAGGATTTCACCTTTGTAAATTAGCTGCTTCTGGCTTCCAATCCAAATCAAACTCTGCAGCAGCCTAGATACTAAATTTGATTTCAGAACTAAACTCTCCCTTCAACTGCTGTCTTGTATACAGCAAGCAAAGATCACAGAACAAATAAAATGTTACACATCTAGCAGCTGTACTAATATGGTTCCTATTAACTTCTCTCCCCTCTACTCCCCAAAAGCCTTCTAATTCCTGGATTCCTCTCAGCTTGTAGGGAATTGTGCTGACACAGGTAAAGGGGAAATAGCAGCAATCATTTGCTCTCTTGCATTGATTCTGTCACAGAGAAGCATAAGCAAAGCCTTCAAAGAGCCAGATCCAACCTCTTGCTTAAAAGCTAACCCCATTCCTCACTAAATACATAAGTAACACATGTTTAGAGGCAAGGTCAAACATCTGTGCACAAGATGTACATAATCCCACACAAAACCACTAATTCATCATCCTCAAGCAGATAATATAGATATTTTACTATTAAGGATTTCATTTCTTAGTTCAGCTAGGAATTTACATGAGTTACTCCAGGAAACCTAGAGGGGGAGGGAATTATAAAGGCAATAGCAGAAGTTGTGTGTGTTTAAACCACCTCTGTAAATCTCTGTACGAAGCTATACATACTGAATGCTAGGGGAAAGCAATTATGATAAAAATCATCTGGTCTATGAGTAGCTGTAACACAATGAACTCTTTAAAGTGACAATCCAAGTAACGGAAGAGCATTGCTTATACCAAGCCTATATGATACTGCTGCTAGTAGATATGCTGTATGGAAAATGAAAATTAAACTGAACATCTAGGCAAGGTGAAAATCTTGTGAAAATTTCTTGCTTCTATGCAATAAGAAAAATTCATTTGAATGTGGGAAGAGAATATAACTCACAAAGTGGCTTAATAGTCCTACAGGATGGGCCAAACCCTCAAAGCCTCCATGTCTTTGTCTGTGCTTAGGTAGGAGAGAAGGAATGAGATATTCTTTGTTTCTTCTGTCACTAGAGGTGCTGTAGCCATGCTTCATAATGTATTTTTCTCAGCTTAACTTGTAGCATAAAAACAATAGCAACAATAAAGAAAACAGCTAGAGAAAATTCAGAAAACATGGCTATGTGGCAGGAGAATGAGGTGCCATAGAAAATAAATAAGGAGTCAGACCACATCAATAATATAGGTCAGCAAGAATGTCTAGGAGTAAGCCTCTGTAAGATTTCTGCAATTAAGAAAAGAAAATCCTTTGACCCCATGGCATGTCTTCTGAGATGAATATCCCATGGCTACAATTAAAAACATTGTTTGGGTTGGTTGACTGTCTCTGCACATATACCCCGAGCTTTTAAAGTATTTGTTCTTTAAGGTGAAAGGAAGAGATCATGATGGTAAAAGAGGTCGGGTCTAGAACTGAACTGAAATGGAAGTTGCCACTGGCAAATTTAACTTCATTTTTTTTTTTTTCTTAATTGTTAACTTGACTGTTTAAAAAAAAATAAAAGAAAAAAAGAGTTACTTTCACGGCCAGATTCATATTGTCTTTTCCCCTCTGTTTATCATAAGATTTAATTTTGGTAATTTGATTTAATTCAATCAGCCTATATATCTCTTAAGCTTAAACATTTTTGAATGTTCAGAATGGAGTTCAGTAGCTCTGAACTGACTAGCAGGGCTCTCTCAATAGAGGCTAATGCTCTCACAACTGCTTACAGTCATGCTCTGCTTTTTCCAGCAATATCCTCAAACTGCAAGACAACCATAAGGAATGTAGAAGTCACAGGCCACTGTTTAGTGAAAGACAGTAATGTGCTTTTGGGTTTCTCTATCTATTGTCCAGTGACTACAGCAATGCGTGTATGACTACACCTGTTTGACATAGTGCTATGTATTTCCTATAGCCTTCCATATAATTCTACAAAAACTACCTCAATAGATGAATTAATTATATCTGCAGTTGGTATAAATCAACATAGCTTCATTACAGTTAATAACTGTACTGATTTATGCCAGCATACATTTTAATTAAAAAAAAAATTTACTGAGCCACAATTTGATGCAGAGACATTGTTTAATTTGTTCTCTTTCTGCAGATTTTCTTTCCTATGAAATGTGACAGCAGAATGTTCACAGTGAAAAATTACAAGAGGCATGGACACACCAAGAAAAGGAGTACAATGATCATAAAAGAGGCATAATAGTGCTGATCTTGCTCTTTATATAAATAACTTTTCCAATCCCACCATATTCCTGTATTCCATCAACTAAACTAACATCACTAATATTACGTAAGCTTTTAGAGCGGTGTATCGGCAGAGTCCATGGATTTCCTATAATAGTTCCTTTTACCAAAAGCCTCCTCCTCTCTTTTTCATTATTCTGTGAAACGAAAAAAATCAGGTTGATTACTGCATCATGTAAATATGAACAAAAAAGAAACACCTATCCATTAGTCAGGACGTGTCTGGCCTTCCATTGCTCAGCTTGCTATAACATTTGACTGTGCTGAAGTAATCACATTTTAGTTTTTAGAAAACATACCTTTAATTATGCAGTTCTCTTCAAGACCAAAAAAAAAAAAAAAAAAAGAGATAGTTTTTCTTGGCTCTCGGAAAGACTACATTTCATGCCTCAGTGATTTTTTAAAAGGAATTGAAAAAGTAAGTCTGAATAGTTTGAGAATAAATTACTACAACATGAAGTGAGCTCTTATTCACCAATACTTACAAATAGCTTAAGCAAAGATAAAATAATTGTATTGTAATTAATATTTTAATTTGCTAAGAAAAGCTAAATAGTGATTAAACCCCTTCCCCTCCTCCTTCCCCCGATAATAATGAAGCTAGGCAATTTCAAGAGAAGCAGAGCAGCCAGGAGTTTAATGTTTTTGATTAAGAACATGTTTCCATGGTGGCTATTATGTCCCTCTTTAAAAGATGAAAACAAAACCAAGCCTTATTTCCTTTTAGAGCTACAGGGTTTCTTCTGCCTTCATAAGACAGACAATAAGAAAATGTTTAGGGATAATTAAAGGCAATTAGGCTCATCAAGGCTCATTTCTGGTCGAGCTCCACTTCTTCTCCCTACAATGTGCGCTAATTGCTGCTTCAACATACCAAGTAGCATGGTTTGTTGGAGGTTTTTTTGTACTTCCACAAACAAGACTATTTGGTCATTACCAGCTTTGACAGTGTGAATAAGAGATTCCTGATTAGGTTTTTGTTTGCTTTTTCAAAGATTTATACTACACTTCCTATTGATAATAAAGAATAATAAATTAACACTTAGCAATTGTATAGTACCTTCTGCTAGAGGATCTCAAAGTTCTTTGCAAACATTAATGAATTAATTCTTTCAACGGTTGTGTATAATAGGTATCATCATCATAATTTTGCAGACTACTGAACACAGACACAAAGAGGTTGGGTAGTACATTTAGTGTCACAGTCAACATGTTATGATGTTGGTCCCCTGTTCACATACAATGGAAATATTAGGTTGTTTGCCATAAACATGCCTCCTGTGTAACTTCTTCTGTTATACCTGGTTTTGATTCATTGATAGTCAGGCAATTTAAGGTAGTTAAATGTCTAAACTTCAAAGACATGTTTCTAGTGGGAAATTAGTAAGAGGCAGATGTACAGAACTAGATAAAAAAATATTCAGGTGCATCTACATTATGTATTACAGTAGAGGATATTAGGTGGTTTAGTTATTGGAAGCAGAGAAGATTCAGTAGAACAACTCTACAGTTATCAGTTCCTGACAGCATAGTCATGACTACTCAACTCCCACAGACCCCTTAATGTAAAACTGCAATCCACCTACCCAACTCAACAGCTCTCCAGCCTTGAAAGTAGTTGGATACCACGCACATTTGGTTTTTCCACCAGAAAACATCTTTCTTTACTGCTTCTAAGTCCAGAACACACAAACAAGAAACTTAATGCATGGCTTTATGATGTTGAACATGCTTTTATGATTTTGAACATTTTTTAACATTAATCAACAATACCTGTTCAAAAGGTGGGTAAGACCATTTGAATCTACAGCACATAAGAAACTGCAGCTGAAGCATTTATTTCACTTCTTCATATATAGCTCTTTGTTCATGAATCACACATTCAAATAACTGAATTAAATAGGTGCCAAGCCCCCACCAAAGTCCAGTCTGGATCCATAAATTAGACAATTGTCCAATCTTCTTGTCTTCTAGACCTGTCTAGTAAATATAATCAAATAGATTAGGCTTCTCACAGAACAAGAATGCTCATTCTTCACATGTAAAACCTGGATACAATTCTTTGCCTTAGAGGCACTTAGAGCTCTCATGTCCAGTCTCCCACCTCCTTATTTACAAAGTCATGAGGTGGAGGAAAAGAGACACTTAACTCTTGTTTAAAGTGTTGGGATTTTTTTTTAATAAATATGCTTGAGAATGATGAGTAGCAGCAGAGACAGCTGTAGGCAAGTAAGAAACACCATGAAAAATGTCTTGGCTGTGACCAGACCATTTCTTTCCTATTAACAGAAATGAATGCTCTGCACAAACTTCACTAGCTCCACCAAAATCAAGTTATAATTAAGCTGCTTAAATCAGAATGAATTTTGTTCGTACTTACATCCTATATGTTGGTGTACCTTTGTTCTTCCAGACAGTTATATGCTCTCAAAAGACATTATACAACTGCACATTGCCTTTTACTGAGAAAAGTGACAAAAACCTTGCTTTGCAAGTTTGAATACGAGAGTGTAGTCTACTTACAACTCTCAATAAGGTGTACTTTGGGATGAAAGCAGAATGATTTTTTTTTCCTGAAGTGAACTTTAGTGTATTCTACAGGTATTGTGAAAGCAAGAACCCACTTGGATTTTCTTAATAAAAGGAGTATGATTTAATAAAAGAATATAACACATTTGAAACTGTCAGAGGTGAATAAGACAGCACATCCCATCTTAAAAATAGAAATACTTCCCTCACTTCTCAAAAGCTGCTCCCATTCTCAACACATGCTCCTCCACACTAATAATACCTTGGTGCAGCCAAAAGATTAGGTACAAGGTGCACTATATTCTTTTGGTTCCCTGAAATTTATAACCAGGAGACACAGAATAATTTTTCAGATTCATAAATCGCATAAAATTTTAAAAAACTTTATGAAAAGACCACTTCAAGTATTTCAATAGCCCTTTTTAGCAGACCTGCTGAGTACCAATTATCACATCTAATATACAAACTCCCTGAACACAGTCTGATTTAAGTCCCTACTCAGTCATATGCTGCACAAAACCTTCTGCATCAAGGATGACAAATTATTTACTTGCTTAAAGTTGTCCTTAACTGAATAGGAGTTTAATATCCTCCTCCTACAAGTCTGCACACCTGTTCAGCAAAGATAGCCTGGCAAGACCAGTCTTTCTAGACTCCTTTTCCTCTACTATATCTGCAAATATTTGTTTCATAGGGCTAGGGGGCATTTTGAGACCACTAGGTTGAAATACCCTGCTCAGCTAATGTTTTAGACTTTGTATGTACAAGTAGACTTGTATGTACAAGTACGTACCTTACTGGTTGGCTAGTCTTCCAGATAAACAGCAGCCACTCTGGACTCACACACATAATGCTTTGCAGTAGGGACTGAGGCATCTTCAGAAAGGGTTTTAGACCACAGGTTACAGCAGAGATACACTTAATGCAGAAGGGCAAAGAGGGTGAGATCCATTACAATAGTACCATAAACCAGTTACAATGGTCTTCCTAGTGACTCAAACCGCCAGAAAACAGTTTGATGTTTAGGAACTGAATCCATGCTGCTTTTTATCCAGGATGCTCTCAACACCAAATGGTGAAAGGCACTGCAGAATTTCCCCCATGCAAAACCTCATGATTTTCCCCTACTAGAGTGATAGGGTACAGGCAGACTTAACAATTCAGATAGGAGTTTACTTGGAGGTTAAAAAAGCCTGTTGTGACCATGGTGTTTACTGGATATGCTCCTGAGGTCTGGCTAGTTCATCAATTACTTTCCATTGTTTTTGAGGCAGTTTCTAACAGATGGTTTAAGTTTTCTGATGATGACAACTTGAGAAATTCTTTCGCTATTCTAACAGCTGATCAAGTGGCATTCTTGTTTTCAGACAAATATCAAGGGTTCCATGAATTTTCTCTTACCCCAAAATTCAATTAATGCTCAGATATTTTTTCTTATCCTGTGAAATCTGCTACTGCACAATGTAAGGACACACAAGCATTGTACCAGTACATCCATTTTTAGGGTAAGAGCTAGAATACTATTTCTAGAAAAGCTTTTTTTTTTTTTTTTTCTCCTGTCCATTTCTTTGAGATACTGGATATGAAAAGCCTTTACTACCCTCTATGGCACCTTATTGAGATTTCAGGCATAAACATACCATAGTTGAAACATCACTTCGGAACAGTAGTTTCAACTGGTGAGGTACTGCATAAGGATTCAGTCATTTTCAGTGGTGTTCAAATGTCCTGCTACATTTTTCAGTCCTAACCAAAGAACTGTTGATTTTAAACTACAATGTCATAGATTATATTACTGAAAACAAGTTAAGTAGAAACTTCCTTTAATAATTAAAGAGATCTGAAAAGGGAGTTCAGTTCTTTGATTACCTGTAACTTTACATTCTGTTTCAGCTTTGATCTGGACAAGAAGGTGGATAAATTGTTTACATAGAAGGTCACATAATTCACTTAACACTGGAAGGCTGTGCTACCTATATATATATATATATACATACCAGGCATTTACTTGATGTTCACACTCTAGGCTTTTAACCAAATCCAATGCAAGTCTGGAGTGCTCTTTAGCTCATAACAAAAGCAACCTAGGGTAGAATTTCCAGAGCCTGCCTCTAGGACTCCATCCACTTCTAAGCTTCCTTTCTCTACTATACTTTTGATCAGGGACAATAGATATTTTCAAAGGCCTCAGCTGAGACTATTCCAAGGTTTCTCTTTTCCTGAGAACATGAAGTCCATTAGCAGAATCCCTGTTCTCATGTACTCCATTGAAGCGGAACTTTTTAGCCCTTATCTACAGCAAATACCAGCCACAAGTTATTATGAAATAACATGCTCATGTTTTCTAATATTAAACTTGCTGGGTCTTAACTGATTTCAACTCTATTACATTGAAAAATGCAAAAAAGTTTCCCTTCTAATACTCCAGAACTGATTGTCTAGTTACATAGAAGATGGAGGTGTCATGTCTTTCTTTAAGGTCCCTTCCAACCCTAACCATTCTATGATTCTATTCTATTATTCTATTCTATGTTTCCAGCTGTAACTGTTCATATACTGGGGGGAGGGGGAGGGAAGGAAAAATAAAAAGGTGGCAAAATAGGGTCTTTAAAGGTCTAGAATTTAAATAAATGAAGCACTGCTAATCTACTAATTACAGTTAGTTTACCTAGTCTCTGCTCCCCAGACAAAGGAAAAGGTAATTTCAGCATCTCAAACATGCTTTTATATCCTCATCCTTTCACTCTGTTTATCATTTGTCCAGTTATGCATTCAGCATTACCCCCATGTTGACTGTAAGCACTGTGGCATTTTATTCCATTACTTTGACATGGGCTTCCTATTGGAGTTTATGATGAGGCATTTTCAAGACTGAACCTGTTGGAAAGCATCACACGGATCTAGTATTCTAAACATTCTTCCCTTCCTTGTCTTTCTTAAGAGTCCAAACCAGTTTCATTTTTCATGATCTGTATATTGGTCTTTCTGCAGGCAGGAATCTATAGTTGTCTCATACTCTCCACAACACAGAGATCCAGTACAATTTGTCCTGTTCACAATTGGTATTATGCTTTCAAAAATAGAACACTTTACAGCCAGTTTCTCAAAAACAATTCTTTACAAAAATATGGCCTTAGTACTTATGATGAGTTGTTTTTTTATGCTTTTTCAAAAATCTATAAAATAGAGAAGTAACATATTTTCATGCTATAATAAAGGGTATGCATCCCTATTTTATTTAAAAAGAATGGGACCTTTAGAATAAAGGCTACAGAACATCTATCTGGTCCCTATCACAGAAATCACCCTTACTGCAAAACAAAGCACATACTTATCTAGCACTACATGGAGGCAGTACAAAAAGGGCAAAAATTACAATACCTATGAAAAAGGAGTAGTTGGTGCTTCATATTTCCGATTCCAGCTCTCAAGTATGCTACTTCTATTTTTTATAGTATATGTTTTACCACACATATCTTACATTACAAATGAATCTATTCTAGGGTCGCAGAGGCTGGGCACAATCTGACTAGATACATGGCAATACAGTAGGAGTGATTTACAGCATGTCATTCATGTGAAACAAATTGGCACCTAACCTATAGTATCTATATCAGCATCTGGTTGAAGGAGATAACACTGTTTGTGAAGTACATCACATTTGTTATCTTGCTATAACATGGATTTCCCTTGAAATTACTTGCTCTTGTATCACTTGTGAATAGATAGAAGAAATGGAAGAAACTTAGCATGAGTGCTTTCATATGAAGAAAGGAAATGGATGCCCTTTACACCAAGATCTTCAGTTTAATTCCTAACATAGATGCAATGTCAACTTGACTTCACTTAGTGAAACAGCTCTGATTTACCATTTACAAAAATAGTTCTTGAAGAGGTCCATAGTATTTTATTTTCTAATTTGTCCATGATTAAAATCCAGATTATGATCCATGATAATAACAACTCTGAGTTCTAAAATCATTCACATGATTTCAGTTGCGATTATTACTCAGTTGCATATGAGTAATTACTCACGAGTGGTAGAAATGGCTGCAAGCATCTTCTTCAATACTGACACTTTTCTCTTTGGAGACTCTTTCAGCCTTCAGCTTCTAACTCGGTTACATGCTGAACTTTTATTCTCCCTCTTCTGTTCATCCTTGACATTTTTACTCTTGTTGTTGTTCTTATTGAGTAAAGTGGCTTCAGGATACATTTAAGAACATTAACATTGCAACCTGAAGAAGGTGATAAAATTTGTTAAAATATAAATTTCTTATGTAATATTTTTCCCCCATTTTAACTTAATGTCAATAAAGAAAAAAAAGTCCAGAAATGCCAAATTTAATACTAGTAAAATAAAATTAACTGAAACCAGCTTGCAAAATTTATTAATTTAGATTTTCTCCCAGTTTATTTTGTGATTTTGTTTTTAAAGGTGGAACATATCAGTGAAAATTTTGAGATGACTATCCACAAAAAACAGGAATGGAAAAAGAAAAGCAAAAAAAAAAAGTAAGAGAAGACTTGAAACTGCACAAAGACACCTCAGTAGAAGGCAACCCACTGTACTTCACTGCAAGTTGAAAATGTCAGCTGCAGAGGCCAGCTCTTTTGTCCTGTTTAGTTGTTTGTTAAACAAATAGAGGCTAATGGTGTCCTGGGCTGCATTTGGAAAAGCATTGCCAGCAGGTTGAAGGAGGTGATCCTTCCCCTCTACTCAGCACTGGTGAGGCCACACCTGGGGCACTGTAGCCAGTTCTGGGCATCCCAGTATAAGTGAGACATGGACATACTGAAAAGAAAGGTCATGAAGATGATTAAGGAACTAGAGCATGTCTCCTACAAGTATCTGGGAGAGCTCTCATCTCTTCCAGCTGAGAGAGCCTGGAGAAGGCTCCAGGGGGGTCTCATCAGTATGTATAAACACCTGACGGGAGAGTGCACATAAGTTGGAGCCAGAATCTTTTCAGTAGTGCCCAGTGATGGGACAAGAGGCAATGGGCACAAACTGAAACACAAGAGGTGTCATCTGAACATCAGGAAACACTTTTTACTGTGAGGGTGACTAAGCACTGGCACAGGTTGCCCAGGTAGGTTGTGGAGCCTCCCTCCTTGGAGGTATTCAAAAGCTGTCTGGATATGGTCCTGGGCAACTGGCCGTAGGTAGGCCTGCTTGAGCAGAGAGTTTGGACCAAGTGACCTCCAGAAGTCCCTTCCAACCTCAACCATTCTGTGATTCTGTGTTCTTTCTGATCTAATCTTCCAACCTTTCAAATAGTCCCTGCTATGCCTTCTCCTGCTTAACTGATACAGTGGCAATCCTAGGCATATGTGCTGCTTATCATTCCCATCTCTGCTTATAATGTATTGTTGGATATCTTGCCATGTACTGTCTTAGTGAACAAAGTGCTATCTCACTCTTTCAATTTCCATTCTTTTTCTTGGCAGCCTTCTAGACATCTATTCTCTCTTGCCTTGGCATATCTCTGACAGTTAGCAATAGCAACTTTTGTTAAAGACAGATGCTTCTGTGTCTTTATAGAAAATTTAACAGAAATTAAATGGGAACTATCAGTTTATCTAGAAAAGTTAGTTCAGAGATCATAATTTTGGATTCCCAGCATTTGGGAGTAGAAGACCAATAAATCTGTACAAGCCACAAATTATAGTTAAAATTCTCACTTGAGTAACTCTAGGGGAATCCGATTTTCGGGGATGCATACCAACACATCAGCTGAGCATTTGCACATACTCATGATTAGTCAGGCAAACAGAATATTTGCAGCATAAGTAGGTATGCAGAATTCTGGGAGTATCATGCATAATTAAAAAACATTGGCCAAAGGTTTCTTCCCTAATGAATTTTCCCTAAGAAGCGACAGTTTTAGAACCTCTGTTAGAAAAGCCTGGAAGCATTACCATTAAAAATCAAACCAAAACAATATGGATTTTTCTTCTAACTGCATTTTTTTTTCTCTCAATATAAAATAGGCACAGCTAGTATACTTCTTTTCTTACTGTCTTTACTGCAAACTTTCCCAGGATGCTGTATCTAGTCATACCCCATTAAAATAATCAGCAAATAGAAATGTCTTTAACCTAGATTTAAAACCACAGCCTGATCCAGTATTTAAGATCTTGGACAGAAATTTGTTCCATAAGTCACCATCCATAATGACTGAGAGGTCAGAGGCTACTTTGCTACTCACAAGTGCAAACAGAACAGCAAATGTGCTGGAGTTCATTTGCTGCCAATTCTAAGGCCAAGGTTTGTTTTGCAATAGGGCATGGAAGATTAAAATAACACAGGAAACTTGGCTAGCAGATAGGTCCAAGTAGACCTTGAAGGAAGTAATTAGTTGTACTACTGTACTCCCTCTTCTTCCCTCTACTCTTTCACTTCTTTATGTGCTTAATTGTAAATTACCCTCCACTCCTTCTACCTCTGTTTTAGTTTTTCTTAGTACCAGTGAAGCGATACGAAAGTGCTGGTACTAAATTCCT
>NW_010330679.1:38998-57327 GCF_000700745.2 Antrostomus carolinensis
TAAGCTTTGGAGCACTTTGGGTACTGGAGCTAGTGACATTGCAAAGCTTGTTAACGTAAAATCTTTGTGTTAAATTTTTTGCAATACATTTTACAAAAATCTACCCCAGGGAGCCAAGGGGCAGTTGCTTCTTTATTACATTTTAGAAGAGCCACATTATTAGCGTTCCAGTCTATATATTATGAAATTAAGTGGATACCCTTGGGGTTAATTCCTTGTTGTAATTGTAATGAAAAGAAACAATTTCTAACCCTCCATTTAAGATCTATAACTATTAAAATCCACTAGTCTTAGTGACTCCTGGGGCCAGTGAAGTACTTCAGTGTATATGAAAAAGGGCACTCCTACAGTGTCCAATATCAGTAATTCATAAAAATAACGGCCTCCAAGTGGGAAAACTAACAAATGAGTTTCCATTGAGCCCCTCCCTGCTGTTTACCATTGCATGCTGGATTCGTCAACCATGTAAAATTATATGCATATCAAAATTATGGAACTGGGTTCCAAGATTATATTTTGCCTAGAGTAGGAAAGGTAGAGCAGGAATAACACAATACAATGATTAAACACAAGGAAAAACCATGCAGTACAGCCATACAGAATCCTCTAATGTAAAGCAACAATTTTTTTTCAGAGACTTCTCCATAGTAAATGATCCCACTTGCTTCAACAAACTTTAACTGATAATAAAACACTTTTTTAAAACAGTCAAAGATTATCCATCTGTTTCAAAAACATTTTCTTCCCTCTGAAAATGATTAATTTATTCAGTTTGGGACATGTATAGTAGTTACAATGTTACTGCCTATTTTCAATGTCTTTATTGAGTATGTGGCTGTACTTTTTGTGAGAATTCCTGCTCGCTAGTGTTTTCCTGCTGCCTTTAATACAGCCAGCTTTTACATTATCATATGTGGCAGGTTTCACCATCTCTCCTACACACTTGTACCCCTTTTCACTTTTCATAATGCTCAAAAGAGAGAGAAACATTTTCATAAATGGGATGAGAAAAAAATGGATTTTATAACCGCAATAGTTTAAGGGAGAGACAGGAACACTGCACTACAGGAATCAGTTATTAAATATTTTTTATGGACTGACTAGGTTTCAATTTGATAGCAGACCTTCAGCATGTAATTCAGTTTGTTAGCAGTGAAATAAAATGTACATGATCAGATAGTGTCTTCCAATTTAATATGCTTATTAAACTCATTGTTTCTATTAAGTTAAAAAGTGTATAAGTGCATTATTGTCTAATACAGCATAAATTCCCATTTAATATGCATGCATGCTGAACAGATATGTGAATTTAATAGTAGGAGAGTTTTCTAGGACTTTGTTAGAGCTGCCTTGTGAAAAAGAATACCCCTTTAAGATTTCAGGAATGGTCTGTCTTTTTGATAAAGGCGCATGTTTATCTGTGGTTGACATAGCTTTAATACAATTTCTCTCTCTCATTTTATTCATCATAGTGTAAACTCCCTTAGGAGAAAGGAAAAGGGTCTTACCAGACAGGAAAGAAATAAATACTTGTTTTTAAAAATACCATTATACCAGCTAATAAAATATGATGCAAGTTGCTGTGTACAGTGGAGTTTAGACTCCATTGGTTATTTTTAAGGGAAAGAAGGAATGAGGCATCATTTAATAGGTCACTGATCAGTAAAAAATGGGTTTATTTTTATAAGTATTTATTGTAAACTCCTGTTAATATCACCTGTTACTATTGGCAAGCCATGCTGGAGAGTGTCCTTATTTCGCCAGTGTTTACAAACCATTTACAAATCTGATCGTTCACAGCTTGTGCATTCTCTAGTCATGATGTCAACCAGTAAAATTAGCACTGCTATCCCAGGCTAGTATCTTTGTGAGACTTAAATTGCCAGCTTGAAAGGACAAAGATCTATCACTCTTATCTGTTTTCAAAGGATTATGGAAAGTTGTAATACAATAATTGCAATAAAAGATGAAATTGGAAGGTTGATAAGGAACTACAAATACTTTCATTTTTATCATTGGCATTGCTTAATGTGCTGAATATATGGGTCTTTAGCAATTGATGATTATTAGAACTTACATAAAATGAGCAGGTGGCCTCCATCTCACCAGACAGATGTTAGCATCACATCTAATGAAGCTAAACAGAAACACTGTCAATACAAGGCTGTAAGTTTATCACTTTTCATAATCATTACATCCCTTTTAATAAATCAAGAGCTTTTCAGAAAATACATGTCTGTCCCTAGGTAGGAGAACACTTCCTAACATTGATTGTGTAGATGGTAGAAAGGGCTGCACTTCTCAAGGCCAGTTGCTAATTATCCTGTATCAAATATGTATAGGATGACTGCTGGGCAAATAACTGAGCAGAATGTTGATATTGGGAACCTCAGCAAGAATTGGAAATCATTAAAAAATTAAACAGGGAGCTCTGACCTTGGAACTTCTGATCATTTCTTCCTTATGCCTTCATAGAAAGGGGTTTATTCAAATCTATCTGCAAGTCCCTGTGATTTCACTGCTGATAATGCACTGAAGGGAGCTTTCCTGAAGTGGGACAGAACAACACACTGATAAGGCTGGAATGCTTGGGAGCTATTGTCCTAATTTGCAATAAGAAGCATATCTATTTTATTCTAGCATCAGAAATAATATCCAGAATTTTGTCATTAAAATGTTACCAATAAAGCCATATAAGCACTGAGAATTGGTCCTTATATGTCAGGGAGCATGCACAGGGTTAACATTAACTCTGTTTAACAAAGATGATATAATACCCTTGGGGTGCTGAGTCTGTGGATTAGGATTATGTCTATTTACTTTGATAGTTGTAGCAGAGATTTTATTTGTATTGTGTGCTGCATGTAGTCAAGGTAAATCCATGTTAGGAAGTTGAAAATAAACACAAAACACAGCACAGATACTACCATCAAATTGCAAGTTGGATAATTGCAATATAACTGCCTAAAAATTCCTTGTCATTTCAATCCCATTACTTTTCTCTTACTCGCATTCCTTCTGCAAATATAAACTACACTACATTTGTGAAAGAATTTCACTATGTGTGTATTTGCCAGCTCTGGCAAATATATATATATATCTAATTGTCAGTATTGCTTGTCTATTATTGAACAGTAAACTGGTAAAAGATTTCAAAGGAAAGAGGAATACTGGAGCATTCTAAAAAGGTAGAGACATGCTTATGTTTAGTTATTCTTTATGAAATAATGGTCACAAGTAGGAATTTGCTTGTTACAGGGGAAAAAAAAACAAAACCAAAACCAAACAGAAACATTCACCTTAAATGGCTTTTGTTCTGTTTTAAAACATCTTAGCTACTGACATAATCTCTTTTGAATATATTCCTAACATAAGATAGCTGTATTTTGCAGACTGCATTTTGTGGAAGATGAAAAAATCACAAGGTAGATTGCCTTCCCTCTTAATGTGCACTGTCAAACCATAAAGATGAGAAACACTGCAATACTCTTGGCTTGTGATGGTAGTTTTTAACATGTTTGTAGATAGTGAAAAGCCCAATAAAACCCCCAACATTGGTCAATTCAGTGAAAACTAGCATAAAATTTTTCCACTGAAGTGAAACTATTTGTTTCCTTGAGTAAAGGAAAGACAAGTCACATATGTATAATTTGCTGTTACATCCTAACTATGAAGCCATAGACAAAAGGCAGAAAGTAAGAACAAATATCACTCCAGAACCTAACTAGATTCAGCATTCACCTAGGAGAAGGGAATTCCGGCTTCCAGTTTCTGCATTCAATTAATATTTGGAATATCTCCATCCTAAATACATCCTAGCCATCAAGGGATGTGGATTCAATCATCAAACACAGACAGAAACTGAAGCCAGGACTCCCATACTCCTGATGATCTCTCAGGACCACTTTGCCATCACGTAAAATCAGGCACTTGATAGATGGGTGCAACCCAGTCTGAGGGCAGACTGGAATTGCCTGATGTCTTTGACCCTTTGGGGAAAAAAAGGTAAAAAATATGCCTAGCATTGTAGGCCAACACATACAATAAATATTATTTAAAGTCATAACTGAACTACTGAATCCAGCCACATAGCACAGAGAGAACTTACCCATGGGTCTTGGAGATTAGCACCATCATGGCATGCCAGGGATGAAGACAAGCTATCAAACTCTGCAGTTGAATTTGCTGTAGAAGGACTATGTCCCCTTACTTTCCAATGAGCATTTTTCAAAATGCGACTGCCCCAACCAGGAGAATGCAGAGCAGGAGGAATCACGCACCATTCATGCTCACCCTGGCATGCCACACCACTCAAGGACAGCTGGATGAGGATTTTAAATGGGCAAAAGGGACAACTATGCACCCCGAGGAACCTTTGTGTCTCTTCTTTAATCTCACATATTTTCCATTGTGATTAACTTGCTACTTGCTTAATCCATGACGGATTTTATTTAAAAAAAAAAAAAAAATTAAAAAATAAAGTTGGTAACCTGTCATCTCCTCACTGATGAAGAAACAGTTCTTCTATGTGGTAGATATTTGGAGTCATTTCAATGCAGAGATTGCAAGTTGAAAAGCTGGTGTGCTAGACAAGTATTACCTACAAGCACATCATTGAAGCGCGTGAGGAATTGCCTTTCTTCGTACATTCTGTTTAGAAAGTGTAATGGTCTGAACTGCTTTCTTCTCCACATATATTAAAGCAGATTCATCAGAGTTAAAGAAAATTAACAAAGTACTGTCTCCACAGACTTTTAAATAACAGTTCCTCCCCTTTTACTCTTGGCATTGCTACATATGAATAACAGAACATTGGATGCTTGCTACAGATCCTTGGGCTGTTCCAATTGCAAAGAAAATCTGAGCTCTTTTAAAGAAGCATGTCATAGGTCCCACAGAAAATATACCACTACTGAAGTTTCATTTTAATACCTGGATAAACCCATGGATCTGGCCAGGTTTTGTTTTCATTTTTACACTGGAACTGTGAAAGCTTCTCATTTATTATCTGTAAGAAGCAACTAATAAACCTGTCTCTGATCCAATGTGTTCATTTCAAATCTGAAACTTAGAACAGTTGATTATGCTGTGCCGGAGACATTCTGAAAAAAAAAACCAAAAAACAAACCAAAACAAAACACCAACAAACTAAAAACGCAAACCCAAAATTCAGAACTGTTTAGCTGTATGCAAAAATAGCATTCAAGAAGTATAACCAGAAGCTTCATACTCCATGCAGACTTGTTTCAGTGACACTTAAATTCCAAATATCTATTAGATTTTTCTCCTGGCCCAAGCCTGGCACTCATATCTTAAACAAATGTATTCAATACTCTTTTTTCATGTCAGTTATGGATTGAATCATTCATTAAGTCTGGAAGTCTTCTTCAGGTTTGCTGAAAAAAATTACTCTTAGGTTTCTAATGATTTCTAATTAGATTACTAATGACTACAATATTCAGTTACTACAACTTTATTTGCTGGAGAAGTTTTTTTCCCTAGCATTCACAGTATTTTGAGTGTTCTGTCAGGAGTTTTCAGTAGCAGCAAGTACCAAGTTCAGATCTCGGAGTCCTTAAAAAATTTAATTCAAACCAGCTCAATATCTCCACAAAAAACTAGGAGAAACACATATTTTCCTGGGATCACTCACTGGACAATATGTTCCCACTTGCAACCAAAAGTTTCAGTACAAAACAAATATTTTAATTAAATGGAACTGGAACACAGCATTAATTTGGGAAAGCATAGCACCAGGGTGTGAAACCATTTTAAAAGTCAGTAAAATATACCCCCTAACAGGGTCTAGAACAACTTATTGTTGGTAGTGCTCCAAACATGTTTGGACAGGCTCCTCTCCAGGTTGTGGGAGAAAGTACTACTGTACTGTCTGCTCAGATCTCCTGCTGGGTGATCTCTCCAGCTGAAATGTCATCTCTGTATGGGGCCAGCCTGGCCTCATCACTTCTATAGGTACTGTGAGGGATGATTGTGGTGTTGGGTAGGTGTCTCCACAGAGATACACTCCTTGCTGCAGCTGCAAAATAACTCCAGGTGCACATCCAATCTGTTGGTGTTGGAGAAAGGGAGATCTTGGGGCAGCTCATTTAGATCCCAAAGTCTGCAAACTTCCTACTACTTCCCATCATGCTGCCAAGTCTCTCTTTTAATCCCTGTCCTTATGATTTGGAACAGGCTTAACAGAATAGTAGAGTTTAGTCTACTGAAGATACATTTCTGTAATTAGGCAAAGGTTCTGAACTCTGGTTTACATTCATAGTGCATCCTCTGGGCTACACATGGACAAGTTGTAGTAGAGCATATGCCTCTATTCATTACTCAGAAAAATAATATACCAAAATCCTAATAGTCAAAATTCAAATGGACATTTGCACTTTCACAAGGCTTGTTATTCGTTTTGTTTGTTCTGTCTCTTCTTGCAGTTCATCAATACATAGACAGATTTCCAGTTGTCATCTATACTCAGCAAACGACATCAAATAATCATTGCAATTAAACTTAGCCACACTTTCCTTTAAAGTTGATTGAGATTGCATTGTGATAATTTTGAGTATACTTTTTATAAATTTACATTGATCTTTCATATATATTTATAACTTCATTTTGTGCATGTAGATATCCTTCAAGAGTTCCTTTTTGAAGGCTTCTCATCGTGTGGCTATTTTCTTAAGAAAAGGCAGGTATACTTGTATTAAGAAATACAAGATCAGGGTGATGAGTAAAAAAGTATAATGCAATTGGAAGAAAGCAAATTCTAATAACCCAGTGGTATGTAAGTTTGAACACTGAGTTAATAAAATATGAAAAAAAACCCCAGATATTGTTCAGTTCTTGGTATTTATTTTAATTCCAAATTCTTACATTGGCCATGTGCTGATTATCTACCAAAGTTGCTTACAGAAAATACTCACATTAGGAGTATATATAGGGCTTTGTTATATACAACAGAGGATGTTAAAAGTCTTCTCTGGCTTTGTTTTTTTTTATGAATATATGCTTTAAAAGATGCTTGTAGTTTTCAGGGTAAGATCACAGATATCCATAATAAAATATACTGAAAACTTACTCCGGTTCCTTAGTTCTACCTCAGAAACAGACTGAGGGCTAAATATTGCAGGCTGTGCAATATCAATACCAAGATTTTTGAGAGAGGTAGCACAGTATTTCTACCACTCTCCCCATGTGGGTAAAAGTGAAATACCAGAAAGTCTGGCACAAAATTGATCTTTTATTGTACTAAATAAAGTCAGATCACATTTCCTACAGCAAGAGGGTGACAAGGACGAAAGAAGAACTGAAGTTCCAAAGACTGTGAATCCTTGTTTGTTAGACGTGGCTTGATTTTTGTTGTCTCATTCCTTTCCATGGAATTTTTGATAGCTCAGAAAAGAAAGAAATCTCCAAATATAGGCCAGCACATCTGTAGCCCAGATTAGGAAAGTGATAAACAATCTTGTGATAAATGATATCTCAGGGAAAGATACCAGATATCTTGATGAGTACTAAAGAATTTCCATGTGCAGAACAAACCCTATCAGAAAAAGGGTAGATATGATAAAATAAAAAAGATTTCAGGGGCATGAGGCAGAAGGGGAAGATGAGGAAATGCAACAGTTGTCTTTGAAACGGCACGGAAAGTAATTCTTCCCATGTTAATCTTTTTCAACTAGGGTGTCTGTAGCTTTTATTGAAACCTTCATTACTTGCACTGGACTCTGAAAATGAATTTGAGTTAAGATGGATCACAAGTGTTTTCTTCCATTGGAATTCTGATATTCTGTCGATTAAATTGAATATTACTTTACGAGAACTATTAGAAATGCTTTCCTCCTTTCAAAAAACCTCTCCCTCATTTCTTTTTTTTCTTCCCCAGAACTGGTAAATTGCCAGTAATGTCCATTTTTTTCCTCTTTTTAAATATAGAGTTAAAAAGAAAATACTTTCAGAACAACAAAATTTCCATTATATGAACAGTTAATTCAGGATTTGATGGCAGTTACTTTACTGTCCTCACTATACACAATTCCCGTTTAGAAAAGCCTTAACCCTAGAGTTATAGTAGATGAAGTAGTGCTTACTTTAGTATTTTTCTTCTTTAATCCAAGATAAGTCTCTATAATTAGAATTGACTGCTTTTTAAAAGAACAGAAATGGCAAGTGGCTCTATCTTAAATTAAAAGATCTATTGCCTTTGGTCTTTTAATTCTTCTCAGCAATGTGTTGTCTCAGGAGGCACTTTCTCATCCTTACGAAAACTAGCTTACTGTAGGTGTAGAGGGAAAAACACATCACTGGAGTTATATACAAAGTGACTGCATAAGGAAGACATGTATAAGTTTAGAGCAGTGGAAAATAATTGCTAAGTATTTCATGTATGAACATTTTATTTAAAAAATTCTGTGGCATAAGCTATTTGTCAAATAAGACATTTTTATTGAAGGCTACATGTTCATTCCCTCATACAAATCAAATGGGACACTGGAAAATAAAAAGTAGAGACTCACCGTTTCTGCTTTCATGAATTGAAGGCCTAAAATGTTAGTGGCACTTCTGGTACACCACATCTTTGTACAGCCATACCCTAGAAATCCTCATGGCCAGCAGTAAAAAGTGGTATATCTTACTGGGATATCATGCCATATATTTTCAGTTAACTGTTCATTCTTTTTGTTCCCAGGATTTTCTTTTTCCCCGTGTCCGATAAGTTTCCATGTTTAACTTCACTGTGTTAGCACCCCTTTCTTGTCCTGCTCTTTACACAGCTGTGACTTTAACTCTCAACCTTAATGATCCTCTGATTTTGTATGCTCATCAGCCTTTCTTTTCCTAGACAAACAAGCAGCAGATGTCCTAAATTCTGCCAGATGATTCGAGATTTTCAAGACCGACAATACCCTGGAATTAGTGAACAATGGCAGCATGTACAACTAAAACAATGTTGGAAGCTAACTGTTGGCTGAAGCTTTGATTACGAAGTCATTTATATGATAGTAACCAATAGCATTTGTCTAACTACTCACAACATTTGGTGGATGGTATGTACCTCATATTAAAAAGACCTGGATCCAAATCAGTCCACCTTTCTTTTACCCAAGGAAAAAAAAAGGTACCTTACCAAATGAAACATTGTCCAAAAGCAAAAATAATTCTCTCACTTGTCCCTCCTCCAAATGCTTAGTTTTACTCACTCTGACAATTATTTCATCTAGGTAATGCACATTCTATATTTCAATGCCTTCTGGTTTTCAGACCTGTATGAATTGCCTTTTAAAATTACACTCTGCAACCACACACTAGCATCTGCTGGAGAGATTTGAGAAGTCATCAACAGGTCAGATAGCCTGTGGTGTCAGAACACAAGATAGTTTGACTCTTCTGGCTAATTCCACTTATTCCACCATAGCTGTGCCAACAGCAAATCTGAGTCCTCTATTTAAATTTAATCTGTTCATTACCTTCAAAGACTATTGCAAATAAATAGGCAATCAAGTAGCTAGAAGGACAGAGAAGAGGGATACGGTGTATAATAGATAACCTTAGAGAAGGCAATCAGAGCACTGATTCCCTTCCTTCCAAAAAGCAGACAACAACAGTTCAAACTAATCACAATTCAAATTTTCTTTCTACATTTAATTGATACTCTGGAGACTTTATTCAGCTCACTCTAAATCCCCTGGTAACTGACTTCACAAATAACTGGATCAACCTGCAGGTAAGAGCTGGATTGGGATCTGTGGAGCATAAAGCCCTCTGCTTTATACAGCAGTGAAAGCTGCTCCAATACACACACACTAAGCAATTGTTGAGAAAGGCTTCAGATGACCTCACAATATATTTTTCCTCGAACTAGTAAAACAAGTTCAGTGTTTACCCAGTTCTTGGCTTCTTCACTCCCGCTACATTGAGAGTGACACTTGTGAAATGGATTGCTTTCTCCAGGGAACGAAGTTAAGAACAATTCAGTTTACAAACTCTAGGCTAAAAAGGACCTTTCAGATAATGCTTCCAGTGGAAGACTGACTGGGATGTCTATTTACATGGAGTACACAACTCACCTCTGCACTGCTGTGGACTCCTGCCACCTGTATGATACTTTCTAGTAATTACCAAATAAAATTCTATCTATTTAGAAAATTTCAATAGACACTACTATTTAAGAGACCTTCCAAAGATGTAGCAGAATGTGTCTTTTGGTCAAAGAAGAATCTTATCTCATTATAGTTTCTAAATCTGCAAGTTTTTCTGAGGAATGGAGTGTTGAAATCTGATTGCTGAGGCTGTGCAACAAGAATGAAAGCTAAAGAGAAAGATTAAAGGAGTTTAAAGTTCAGTTCTTTACTATCTTTCTTAGCACATTGATATAGGGATTAAATGTAGTCTCTTAGAAAAGTGAAAAAATAATTTTAATAGAGTCTAGTCAGAATTAGGTAATATAAGGATTGCCATCCTCGCACCTAAAAGAATATTTTATGATGAAATAGAATAGCCCTTGAAGTATGATATTAAACAATAACATTCCTAAAAGTGCCTGTTTATTTTTGATCAGACTTCAGAATGTTGTTTTTTGTTTGTTTGCTTGTTTTTTACTCTTCTTTTTGACTTTTTTACTCTTTTTACTCAGGGATACATGTATTAAGTTTTGGTGTCCTTGAGTGCTGTCTCTATCTTCAAACTGTTCTTCAGAAACCGTATTTTTTTTCTCCTGTCCTCAATTCTAAACATCTATAGTGCCATACGAAGCTCTTCCATCTTACAACAGCAGTAAAACTAACATGGGGCATAAGCTTCCTTTTTACTAGATAATCTTGACCAAACCATTTAGTCTTTGGGAGCTCGTGTAGATGACTAATATATGGCTAATGACCAACAAATGATTTAAGTTCACTGGAAGAAAACCATAACTCTTGTCTGCTGTAGCTACTCTAGAAACTTGCAGCATAAATTTCATATGTAACCCGGGGGGTAGAGGAAGGCAAAAGAAGAACAAACTCAGGGTGGCTTGGGTCTACACAGCATTTCTCTTAAGATAATATGATTTTTCTTCATAAAGCTATTAGATATCTTAATATGGTTATTTGAGCCTTTGAATAATTCTATTTTCTGTCTAATCATTCATAATGGAGTTAATTCTGAGCCTTTCCCATGGTTGTTTTTAGCAGTTGAATACTCAATGAGAAAAGGTGTGGGGGACAATTGAGGGGGTAAATGATGAATTGTAAAAGGGAAGGACATTTTAATCTAAAATACATTTGCATTTCAAAAGATTAGAGTAAATCATGTGCACTTAACTGGCACTTGCTTTTTTAATTCAATTAATGCTAGAAAGACACTTTAAGACATAGTGCTCTAAAGGTGCTTGGAAGGAAAAAAATTGTCCCCCAAGTATCTGATGTGAAGAGCCCCTGGGTGACACTCAAGATAATGCACTTTTTGAGCACTTCAACTTACTAGTGTCTTTCAGCACTTAATTAACATAATTTAACACAATTATAGGTATAAACACTTTATAAGTGCTTGGCACTAGGAATGTCAAAAAAGTGCTGATCTCCGTCAGTTTATGCTGGAAACAAAAAGCTCTAGCGTAGCACTCAAACAAGTTCCACACTATTAATAACATTAAAAGAAGCATCAAAAAGAAAAAAAAAAAAAGTGTTTCTGAAGTGTTTTCTGGATAAATCCTTTGAAGATTTTACACAACCACATAGTAGGCTATCTAAAACAAAATTGTATGAAATGCATAATCAGTTCCTGAATTCTACTGCTCACTAGCTAGCTGCAATGACTGAATGAGTCAGCAGTAGTTGAGGGAAAAGAGAAAACAAAAAATGGTGCCATTCAGAATAACAATTATCACATTATCTATCATATCTACATGTTGGATCTTCTGCAAGAGGATTGAGAATATGTAGGCTGGTATGTAGCACAGGCCCAAGTCATAGTGTTTAAGGTAAGACTGAGTGCAGGTATGCCATGTGACACTTCACCTAAAGAGTTTGTTTCTGTTTATGCTCCTAACTGACTTGAAAAAATATTTTGGAAAAAAAAGCCCACGTGAAACACACTATTTATTTGAAACCTCCAATGAGTCCTCCACATGCTTAATGCATATGAGAGTACTTCTTTTGAAGAGAAAAGTTTTTCTCCCAGAAGATACTGCTGAGGAAAGGTTCCAACGGGCAGTTTGGCCAGCAGTGAACCCTCATCAATGGCCTGCTATGCACACTCCATTTCTTATCTGAGCAACAGATCCAGGTTTTGTGCCAAAAGTTTGTTCTGTTCAATGGGGAAAAGAGCAAAAGTACAAAGCTTAGGTTTGCTCACAGGAAACTGCACTATCATTTCTCCCTCTCTTTTGATCCATGGATTTTCTGTTCATGGATACCATTTTTAATTATTAACTTTTTAATTAATAAGTTCTGTGCAGTCCAAAATTTCAAATCAGGATGAGGACTATGTTTTGTGTAAACATATGGTAAAAGGATATGTTTCTAAAGATTGATTTGAAATAAAAAGTTAAAAAAAAAAAAAGTGTACTTTTTTCTCTTATCCCTTCTCTTCATATTTATGGTTTAGCATGCATTTACTCAAGTCAGAGGCTGTGTTTTCCAAAGTGAGCGAAGCACATAAGCCTTAGTATATTATCTCTCTGTATGTGAGGTAGGTCAGCTAAACTTATGAATATTTCAACTGACAGTTACATTAATCATTTTAACACTTTGCAATATTTTTACCAGTAAAGTGGAATGACAATCAATCATATTAAACATCACTCACATTAAGCAGATAGTATCTACGTAAACTAAAACAAGCAAAGCCAAAATGTAAAAGGTGACATTTTCAATCATAACTTACTTTCACTAGGGTTAGCACCTAACTGCTTTTGAAAATAACCCATTAGAAATTGTCCCTATTTACCTTGTTAAGTGTTGGAGGTGTGTTCTTGCAAGATCCATCCATTTTGATTTAGGGTATGCCTGATTTGCCTTGAAATTATCTCTGTCATGTGCAATCGCTGAAACATTGCTTGTCCAAACCAGACCAGATCATCTCTTTAGGTTTAGAATGAGGCTATGAGTGATGTATAACAGGATCCTAAAAAAAGAGAACAAAATAGCTCAACAAAAAGAATAAAAGAAAATTGGAGACAGTAGGAATTACAGGATCATCTGAAAAAATAAAACCAATTTTTTAGGCAACTACCAGCACAGACTGCAAAAACTATGGCCTTCCGTTCTCTGTCTGAAATTTGCCATCTACCAATTTCAGGCACTGTTGCAGCAAAGCACTTAAACACTGCCTAAATCCTTTTGAAGTCAGAGGGATTTAAGTAAGTGAATAAAATGATGTGCATACTGAAGTACTTGGCTGGGCTGGGTTGCATTGTTGAATCTGGACAATTTTAAAAGATTACTCCAATACTGAAACTGTTATCTGTAATTTCCTTCACAAAAGAAGATGTATTCTGTCCTTCTCCCTCTAATACATTTGAGATAAATAGAAGAACAGAAACAGCTAAAATTGGTTATTTTTCAGGGGTGGAAGGGAGGGGGAAATAGTCTTAAAAAAAAATGCAAGTTGTTTTTTATTTCCTTCACGGATAAATATGATATGTTTCAGGTTCTTGATCCATCTTTTCTAAGACCAATGTCTTCACAGGCAAGAGTTCCATCTCTCTACCAAGTTGCACATTATGTCTTTCAACTTTTTGGGTGTTGCTGTGAAAAACACTAACAGATTTATTTTTTTTTTTTTTAAACCACCCCTTTTCCCCTCAACTGCAGTTGAGGAAAAGTCTGAAATTGTGACTGAAAAAGCTGCAGCCTCACTACTATCTAACCACAGAGGCATTTAATTGTTTGACTTAGTCTAATTCCTCTAGGATCTAGCAGTCTGTTTCAGAGCATGTTCAAAACCATTCCAGTTTTAGCAGTTCATTTAGTTTGTCCTAAGTCTGATAGAAATCCAAATATTATGCAGAGGATTCATTAAATCCTGAAGGGTACAAGCCGGGGAGGGTGGAAAATATACATAATGTACAAACAGAATTTATTCTCAGTGAAAATACAGCTAAATATTCTTTCATAATGAATGCAAGAAAAGGATGGCGTAATAGCCTAGGAGGGAAAGCAGTCACTACAAATAGGAAATGTGTTAAATTCCTTCTTCATCCTGAGAGGGTTTATATGTACATCTCACAGCAAAAAGACCTTCATACTTAACCATGGAGTTTCTTCTCCACAGGTGCAATTGAAAATAAAACTGCTAACATTGTTCTGGTCTCCAAAGAACAGTTCTAGGTGTATAACCTGGGGAGCTTTGGGACTGCAGATCCAAAGTATGCAAACTTCATCCTTACAACCCTAGACCAAGTGACTTAGCTCTAGACAGAAGAGGAATTTAAAGTAGATTTCTTGAAATATATCTTACTGTAGAGCTTTGCATGCCCCTACTTACCATGCAGATGTTTAGATAACTTTTCTTAGGTCATAATTCCACCATGTTCTAGTCTGATAATGCAGAAGATATTAGATGTCTGTGATAGTTCCACTGGGCTAGCCCTTCACTAGCAGCCAACACAGCCGTTCACCCACTTACCTCCCAGCCCCAGGGCACAGGGGAGAGGATTGAGGGGCAAGGATAAGGAGGCTTGTAGGTTGAGATAAGAACAGTTTAATAATAGAGAGAAAACTTAAAATAATACTAATATTAAAATAGTAGTGATAATGATAACAGAAACAAAATATGCAAATGAGTGACACCCAATGCTATTGCTCACCCTCCTGCTGACAGAGCCCGGCCTGTTCCTAGACAACGATCCCGGAGGAGCAACAATCCCAAACAGAAACAGCAATCCTGGGAGAGCAAGAGCCCGAGCGAAAAGCCAGAGAGAGCTAAAAGACGAAGAGACCCTCACTAATATACTGTACATAACATGATATGATATAGAATACCCCATTGGCATATCTAAGTGTCAATTAAGTTTATTAATTTAAATATTCTTCACCCCCCTTAAATCTTGCGCTTGTGGACTAACAGAACACAAAGTCGTTCACTTCCAGTGACAAAAATGTAAACATTGCTATGTTATCAGTGTCTCTCTCATAGCAAATCCCAGGCTGAAAGCAAAATGCGGCACAATTCTAGCTACTGAAAAAGAAACCCAGCTCTACTTCAGCTAAAAACCAGGACAATGTCCAAAGATTAGACACCTAAATCTTAGTTCCTGAACAAAACCACTTTTGGATGGTTGTGATTTATATTTAATTTACCTATTAGAATTTAGGTTAGCCCTCTTCATGTAACAAATGGTTTCAGCTTAACGGTTGGTGTGACTATATTTTTTTTTTTTTATTAGAAAGAAATTACAGAAGCAGCTTATTTTTTTTTTTTTTAAACAAAAATAATGTAAAGTGATATTTTAGCTGATCTAGATGACAACTATCTGTCTCTTACTCCTCTGCTGCCACTATTTCATCAAAACACTCTGGCATTGTGGGACTATTCCAGTTTATGACAAGTAGGGACCATTTAAACGTGAACTTTATGTATAGCACAATGCCAGATTTCTTAATAAAAGCAGTCTTGGAACAATCAACTCATCCCTTTGCTCATTTTCAAAACCTGAATTCATTCAGCATATATTATAAATCACTCTCTTTCCCAGATAACAGGAAAGAAATTCCAGGGCCCTTTACTCGCAAAAGGTCTCATTTTGTTCCACTCATAGCTTGTGGTTTTTTGGTTTTGTTTTTGTTTTTGTTCTTTTTTTCTCCTCACAGCTTTAGTAATAAAATAGTCTTTTACTTAGAAGAAATGCATTAACTGAATACAGAAACATAATTAATGAGTAGGAGGTTATATGTAAATTACAATATACTAAGAAGACAATCATAACAGTTAAAATTGAAGCTACATAAAAGACACTGATGGAATGATTATAACAGTGCTGAACTGTGTACATATACACATTTATGATGGGTATGATATAATATTACTTGGTTGGACTGTGTATCCTATGACTGTGTTTGTTTTAATCAATGAAAGAGTTATAGTTTGCCATGGATATGACAACAAAACACAATACTCCAGTGGAAAATTCTAAGCAACCTTAATAGCAACACAATCAGACCCACTTAAAACATCATACAGTCATTACATTTTGAAAGGCAAACACATTTGTTCAGCATCTATCTTAATATTTTGCATGTGATTAGTTAGCTCTGTCATACTGTGTAAGCATGCCAATAACATATTTTTGAAGTGATATCAGAATAATTTTTTAAAAAAAATTTTTTCCAAGGGTAATAAGAAGCCTCCAGTCAATTGTGCTATATCTAGGCCTGTAGCCTAAACTGCAGTCCTAGATACTTATGGAAATCAGGCACAGCTGGAGTAGATTCTCATTTACCTTCTCTATGCAGCTGGATATAATTCACAATTACCTTCTCTACGTCTTTGTCCAAAAAGAACATACTCAATGTTTGTTGAGCTTTCCTAAGACATCACTGTATGAAGCTTTTTCTTGTCATTAGGAAGTTTTGATAATGGTCTTGATGGGTACCATCTATTTTAATAGGTTGAGTTGAATTCAAATCTTCAGTTAATTCCATGGTCTGCTTCATTTATTATCTGTCACACATACGTTGTTTTACTTCCAACCCACCCTTTGCTCAGGTACTGATTGGCCAGTATGGACAAATTGCTCCTTACATTTGCTGAGAAGACGACAAGAAAATCCTGTCTTCCCTTTCCTTAAGCCTGCCATGTGTTGTTATTAAAACTTGATGCTTCCCTCTTGACAAAGGGGGAACACAGATTTGCAATAACATAAGCTTAAAAACACTCTGCTGTGCAGATTTTTTCTCCCTCCTCAAATCACTTATATCAATATACTTTTTTCATCTTTATTCTCCTCCTCCCCACAACCCTACTGTTTATAATGAAAAGAGTCTGCAGGCACACTGAACAGAGCAGCTAAAGCCAATCTGAGGGAAGCAGATTTGTCAGAGGCACCCCAGAGCTCAGCTACAGAAGCATGGTGATGGGTGTCAGATATAGCTGCTGCAGATCTCGTAGAAAAATTATGGTTGGCTCATACTCTGGAGCAGATTTTTGATTGAAATGGATGGGGGCAAAAAAGAGCTATGCAATCACAATCAGTTCATATGATGTGGGAGAGTACGTCATGGTCCCTTGTGCTGGTAGGTGGGTGGTGGAGAATTTCTGGAGACCTTCCAGAGACCTTTCAGAAAAACTGTGTCTTTATACAAAATATGAGGTTGTTTTTTGTTGTCTAAAAAGGTTAAAAATTTCATAAATTTATCAAATTTATTCACGTTTCATCTTTAAACTTTGTAATAATTTTCTTCAATTAAAAATGTTTGTCCTATAACTATTGTATGAAGAGGAGTATGTAGTAAATAGCATAACTGTGTAGTAAGTATATCATAGTAAGCAGAATTACAGAAGTAAAAATTAAGCAGTCTCAGTTGCATGAAAATCCACTGGACTGTATTAACAAGGAATCTCTAGACAGGTGAGACATGGTTTTAAGAGATGATATCAATATCAGAACATTGTCCGTAGTGATTTTAAATACTAATGAGGCATCACTGTGTAGCTTTGCATATCCAAAGATGAATTCCATTTTAGTTTTATGTAGCTGAATAACTAATCTTTATTTCCTTATAATCAAGGTTCTGAGATTTTTACCTTCGATTCATTGATAAATTGATTGATTGATGTGTACAGGATCAATTTGCAGGTCATTCCTTTCTTTGTTTTTAAATTATTTTTCCTCCATTATGAAAAAATGACAATTTAATAATTTCTCATTGCACTGGAATTTAGCTATTGTGACTTGGGCTAGATAATATTTGAAAATATTGAAAAATTACCTCATGACTTGTTGACAAGTCTTTTGCTATTCTTTCCCTTCTTTTTTCAGATAAGAATAACAATTATCTGTTGTCTAGATTATTACTCACTTTTTCAATACTCACAGGGTCAGTGTTGTTTGCTGGGCAACAGATGCAAAACATTATTAACAGAAAAAAACAAAGGCAAATATTTTTCTAATCGAAGATTTATATCCTTAACCTTTCTATATTTAAGGCACAGTAGATGAAGGTATTAGGAATGGACATCTGCCTCTGTAGAACTCTATTCACCATTACTGCCTCCCAGAAAGGTTTTCCATTGAGCTTTTACAGTGTTTTTGCTGCCTATATACCTAACAAAGGAGTAAGATACAATGTATAAAAGCACTGGCATGTACAATGCCTTCCAGAAGAGTTTTGATTTAAGGC
>NW_010330679.1:57375-114511 GCF_000700745.2 Antrostomus carolinensis
ACTCATAAGCAAACTATCATCTAGAACTCTAATGAAGTTAGCAAGACAATAATCCTTGATAGCACTAATTTTTACCTAAATAATGGAAAATTATCCCCTGTTTACCATATGGCACTTCTCTGAAGCATGAGGAATACTATGTTCATAAGGGAATCAGCAGCAGCACTACATATATGCAGAACATTGTCAAAGAACATGGAGATTTCCACTCAGAGAACTGGACCCGCCTGGACGCTTTCCTGTGCAACCTGTTGTAGGGAACCTGCTTTGGCAGAGAGGTTGGACTAGATGATCTCCTGAGGTCCTTTCTAACCCCTGCCATTCTGTGATTCTATAATTCTTCTCTCAGAGAATCTTTCAGGATATGTATGAAGCTCTGGAGATGTTTTAGGTATTGTGAACCATTCCTTTCTCTTCAAGTAAAACAAGTCTAATGGAATTTATAATCCTTAACATCTTAAAGTATGCAAAGAGTTCAAAAGGGCCACTTTAAAAAACATTTTCTGGAAAACATATTCCTTGTAAAATTTGGAAAAATTAGGCTAGTTTACTAGAATAACCAGAGAAGTTACTAGAATAACAGGGAATTCTAGAAGCGTAACTGACTGCTTCACTTGGACTAAAAAACGTTTTTCAACATCAAAGCAAATGAACTACCAAAATTTTAGCTTATCAAAATAATTCATTCTTCAGATTATGTAAATGTCCTAAACATTTAAGACTCCTACCATCTAATACCTACTAAATTTTTGAGAAAGTTAAAATACATTCTCTTAGTCACTTTGATGTACACCTCACATACATTCGAATCAGGAAGAATTTAACCAGTAATTTTATCTGAAATAATAATAATTTATATTTACATGATGACTTTCATTCCCAGTGCATCACTACATAATACACATAAAGCAAAGGTCAAAGGATATAGTTTCATACTGAGTGACACTAAATGCTATAGTGGATGAAGATAGAAGCAAATCCTTTGGTTTTAAGGCAAGACATGGTGTAAGAAACAGAAGAAACTCCATGAAGGCTAGATAGAGCTTCAAACTTTGGACTTGAGGTTTGTAGGTATTTCAGATCAGTTGTGTGTCTTCCTGTGTTCTTCTTTCAGCATTGGGAAATAAGATCAGAACTGTGCACATACAGATGAGAAAATACGTTATACACATACTTGTGAACTGCAAGGTATTAAAGAGTTAATATGGCTCAGAGTATAAGAAAAATCCCAAGTAATTTACTTGGTTTATATCAATTTATCTCCCATAGGATAAATTATGACCTGTTGCTGTACTTTCCCAGTTAGCCCATAGTACAGACTGTTAAAGGTCAATAAAACTCAGCCAAAAGAAGGTTCCATCTTAACAAGCATTCAGCAAAACATCCAATGATTTTGAAGAGTGTCTAGTTCAGTGAACTTCTTCTTCTCTGGAGATATTCAAGACCCACCTGGACGCCTTCCTGTGTAATCTCGTTTAGGTTCCTGCTCTGGCAGGGGGATTGGACTAGATGATCTTTCGAGGTCCCTTCCAATCCGCAACATTCTGTGATTCTGTGAAGTGAGAATTCATTTCTAAATTCAGTGGAATCACTGCTTAATGCAACAGCATTTTTCTTCCAGCAATTTGGATAAAAATTCACTCCAAACAGGCTCACTAACAGCTGGCAGGGAGGGATCAGGCATAGTGTAAGGAAGTGGAAAAAAAACACTCAAGACCTACCAGGAGATTCAAATTACAACTGCACTCAGTGCATGAACTTCCTTTGTAGGAAAGAGGTTTTAGATGCAGATTTATTTATACAAGAAAATGGACATTTCTTTGAAATGACCATATTTATATATGAGCTACACTGAATCCTTCTGAAATGAACTGGGCAAACTCATTGTTAAGAATCATATAGAGCAAAAAGTAGGGTTCACCAATTTCTTGCTTTTAAAAGTGTTTCCTTCTCTAAGCTTTGAACTTAGTCTCATATATCATTTTTAACCATTAAAAAGGAAATGAATGCACATATTCAAATTACTGACACTTACTCTACAAGGGAAATAGTCAGTATTATAAACCTGAGTCATTAACATATTTTTCTTGTATATTACAAAGCTCTGGGAATCTTGTGATCACAGTTAGACAATAACTCTAGTACACAAGAAACAAAGCCTTGTTATATTATGAAAACATCAACACGTATCAAACAATTGAATTAGACTTCATAGGTATAATAATTAATATGTGTAAAAAAAGAGAACAAAAGATCAAAACAACTGAAATGTCAGACTTTACAAGCATATCCTCACCCATGGTACATGGACTTAAAAACTTGTAGGTAAGAGTCACAGTAGGAACCATTCTTTGGTTTTATTAATTACTGGAATATTTAAATAGCATTTACTGAAGAAAATATAGAATCATTTAATTGAAATGCAGAACTTCATAACAACCTCCAAGGTGCAAAATAAGAAGTGATTTGATCTTGAACCAATTATAGTTGTTAAAAATATTCTTAGAAAACCTCCAAGATTAATTCCAAAGTATTAAATTTTTAAAGAAAAAAAATTTCTTTAAAATTTTCTTTCTTTTAAATTTTGAGTAATTTAGGAAAAAAAGGCTACACCATAAAATTCTCAAAAAGTACAAAAAGTTATTTCAGATTAATTTTAAATTGGGAAAATATCTCAGACGTGAGCTGTGCAAATTCTGTGGCAATCACTGTGGCAAGTTTGAATTCACACAGTCAGCTTCTTACAAAGTAGAAAATAGAAGGTTGCTTTGTTTTGGCTCATTTCTGGGATAATATTTTCTAAATGTTTTCATTTGGAACTCTTTTTGAAAATATCAGGTACAAATATACATATATTTAAGACATTAACAGGGTTTTGTAGAGCTGTGAATTAATTGCTTACATGTGTGAAAGACTAATGAAATGATTTTAGGCCAGCCAGTTACAGAAGGACATATCCAAGAATGAACTCCTGTCAATGGATTTCCACAAGCCAACCCTTGGCTTCTTCAGTGAGGACACATGCATCAAACATATCTATTGTACTAAACCCAGGATCAGCTGCCATTCCAGTTCACAAAACAGATGGCACCTTTCCAGTCTCTTAATTAGTTACTTCATATCCTTAGCACTTAGAAGATTCTTCAAGTGAAGATCAAAAATTGATAATCCTACTTTCTATAAACATAATTCTCATTCAAAAAATACAACTTTAAATATAGGTGGAGTTTGAACTGTAAGGGACATAGCCACAGATTTAGTGACATCAGGAGCATTTTTCCACAGCATTAGAGGATATGAATGAAATTTGATAGAACTAACCTCAGGACATGCAGTTAATTAAGAACTGAGCTGGAACAAAGCTCGTGGTTTTCAAATCGGAAGCTAATGTGTTGCCAGCTGGAATGTATGGCCCCACCAAGGTAAGGCTGAAAATACACGTTTGTAAACTGCATTTCTTCATGTTTTCATTTTTCTGGAGACACCCAGAACTGTAAAAGATACAGAGCAATAAATCACAATTAGTGCATAATTAAAAAGAAAGCTTTGCCCTCCTTTCCCCCCTAAAAAGACAAAAGACCTCCTTCCCTCCATGAAAGGAAAAGGGGAAAATGAGGATGGGCAGTTATTTGGGCAAGAATAATCAGTAAAGCTTTCTTCTCCCAAAGTATCTCTTTCTTCTGCAAATAAACTTGCACATAAATGCTGTCTGCTTCTGCATGGGTCCACCTTTTTTTTTTTAATTTCTTAACCAAATTGGACAGAAGGATGGAGCTGTTAAAAATCATTAACTGCCCCCAAATTTTATGAAAACAGCCAGGCCAAGTAGTAAAGGAGCATTTATAAAAGTTACAGCATGGCCACAAATAACACCAGATGAAAGAGAGCCTTAAAAAAGCTCATCAGTGAGTAACACTTCACTTCAATCTTGTATTTTTGCAAGTATGAGTCAAATAACTAGAAGAGAGAAATCCATACAAAACTACAGTTAACTTATCCTGGAAGTATTTGTAATTTCATTGGAAGAACAGACTGAGTAGCACATTTTTTAAGTATCTAGGGGAAAATGTGGTGGTCATTGTTTTTTATGCCTGCACTAGACCACTGAGAGCTCATGGCTCACACTACAGAACCATCCTGGCAGACTGGGAATTCATAGAGTTAGTGGATTAGCTGTCTCTTGAAAATGGTCTCCAGTCTTTTCTGACATTATATAATATTATAAAAATAGTCTGACATTCTTTCCATTAGCAAAGAATCTAATGACCGTAATGGAACTGGTTACTGGTACATAAATATCTTTGAATAGAAAATATTTATATTATTTAACTAGGGAACTGTTTTTCCAGTTTCCTTTACAAACTCAGCAAGTTAAGAATCGGCTTTAGAAAAATGTGAGACTACTTAGTGATTGATGTTCATTTACATATAGAGACTTGGGCAAAGACATTAGGTGTGGTTTAGATTAACTTGAAACAAATGTATAACTCATGATTGAACAAAAGCTCTACCTCATACATTTAATTAAATAACAACATTCAGAGAAATCTGTCAACAAACCAAAATATTCTGGGTCTGAAGAACCACAGCATAAGTTAGCAGACTGCATATTCGTAACATAAGATATTACCAATATACCATGTTACATTAATGAAGGAATTACTTCCTGAATCCCTGAAAAAGGTCCTTCACTATGCCAGGCAAGAAAAAGAGAACAAGGAAATCTACAAATGCTAAATATACCTCTCTTTGAACTGAGACACTAATTCCGTATTTATACACTTTCACCTTATTCCTCCTAAACTAGTAAACTGCTAAAGATAAAGCTACATTATAGTGCCATGAAAAAACAACCATCATTTCTGCAATTTAGTTTCAGCATCATTGGTGACTATAGGCAAAAGATCTAACAAGAGATTAGATTTAATCAGTTGTTATAATCAACAAATAGGATTTGAGAATTATATGAGAACTTAAAGTAGTAAAAAATCACTCCACATGCATAATATACTGTCTATTGTGCAGTCTGGAAAGAATATAAAGAAAAAAAAGAGTTTATTTCTAATTTGACATCTCCAATATTAATTAATTTATCTGCTCCAAACCACTCTTTATACAGAGGTCCAACAAGCTAAAAACACTGGTATTCACTCCATTATTTAAGTTAAACACCTTTTATTCCATTAGGTCAAGTTGCTTGCATTTCTGCATTTACTAACTGGTTAGCTAATTTAAATTGCTGGCAAGGATTTGCCAGTCCTAAAACTGAATTTATCCGTCTATCTCTAAACCATTGCAGTTATCTGTTACAGAATATATTAGGAATAATAGGATTCTTGTTTCTCTAGACCATAACTATTTAGTCATTTAGAGATAAAACCAATTAGTATTAGATCCCCTTTTACATCTAATTTTAATTGGTATTATATTGAATAGTCTTATTCTTCTTTGGATAGCTCCACTAGCAGGATTCTGATATTAGCATGTCTTTTGTACCTTTTAAGTATCTGAAATTATTCCAGTAAGGGTAATAATAAGACATCTTTTCCATTTACTAGTCAGCTAACACCGTAAAACTAATATTTAATATCATTAATAATTCTCAAGTCAGAAGTTAAGGGTTAAAAAAGGGATACAAAAGATTGTTAAGTTTAAAATACTGTTTAATTTTGGTAGAGGTATGCAAATCAAAAGCTGGAACAATGCCTGGGAGAAAACTGTTTAAACATGTTCAAATTTCTCTTTAGTTCTGTTTAACCCTCAGGTTTTATTCCTGATAAACATTTGCCCTAATGCCTGCTGTGCAAAGAACAATAAGAAAATCACCAATGTTCCCCAAACCATATTAGCGACTCTCCCTGAATCATTATCTTGCAGTTACCATAAGTAGCATGAAAGGTCTGATTTCTGTCACTCCCAATAGGAATCTAGTGCAAAGTATTCAGCATGATGTCTCACAGGGAAAAATCAAGATCTAGAAGCTGCATCGGTACCTATCTAAATTCAGTCTCAAACCTCCAATGCTAGAAGAAAAATATTCCTAGTACAGTAAATGCATGTAATTCCATTTTGTGTTCTTGAGTAAAACTATAGTTATATGGTCTCTTGTTACCTTATTGATGAGCGCACTGGCTTCTCTATCAATGACAGCTGTCAAGGGGAAAACAAAAATCCTAATACAATCTGATAAAAGGTTGTCTAGGTGGGAAATCCTATTCCAAGAATGAAAATGCAGTGTAGAGCATATGCTGAAACATTATAACTTTATGTAGCACAGTAAAATATATGATCCTTTTTAATATATTTAATATATTTAATGTTTTCCTTCCTTGACAAAAAAAAAAAAAAAAAAAAAAAAAATTTCTTAATCTTAGGGATGTAAAAGTCAGGTTTTGTTGGCTTTTATAGATATAAAAACAATTATTGTGAGCCAGGAAGCTTCCTTAGGAATACTTTGTGATTAAGTTTACTTTTTAAAATATATACTTGGGATTTTTATCTTATAATGATTTTAAGTCTAACATAAGTTAAAATACGGCTCCATATTATTTGAACAGAAACCATGTATGTACATATGTATAAAGATAGACAACATGGTTGAAAGAATGATCCATGAATCTCTTCATTGCCCTCAGTGCTTGTGAATCCTGATTTCCAGGGAAAAATACTGTCATGTTCTACAGTTACACAAATAAATATAGTATTCTTAGAAAATAAAGGATAGCTGCTCTTCAGCCAATGTCAGAGAAACAACACAGCGTAATTGTAAATACTAGTTTATAGCAATAGCATGTGCACCTGTGGTTGGTATGTGCATTTGCTTTTGGCTCAGAATATAAAGGATATATATGACTATAAACATTCAGATATAATTGAAAACTAAAGACTAAGTAAAGACTTAGTAAGTAAGTAAATCAGAGTTCTTGTCTGGAACTAGATTATATCTGTGACATTTCATCCAAGAATTTTTTTCTGTCTCCCCTGTTATTCTTTGCTGGAGATCTGAAGGTATAAAACTTCAAAAGTCTTATGGGGACAAAGCTCAGGGGGTTAGAGAGAGAAAAATAGCCTGGTTAAAAGGTCATAAGTTGTGGAAAAGGGCATAAAGTAGACTCCAAACACAAGCACCATGTATGATAGGTTCCTAGGCATATTTCCATTGAAATTATCACTGACAAAAAAATTTGAAATTAAGTGCACACGTGTATGCATAGAAACAGACAAACCATTAAATCAGCATGAGAGTAAACAATAATGCCACAGGACAGTGAATTGTCACTGAGACCAAAGTGTTGAACACACACACACATAGTACATGTCAAAGACTTTGTACTTCTTTTGAATGTAATTGCTTGAGCTTCAATTTAATTTCAAGTTTTAGGTAGTGGGAATCCAAGGTTTATTTCAGCCTCTTTTAAAAAACTTTGCTTTAAATAACATCAGCTGATAGAGTGCTGTGGTACACTTTGTAACACCAATATTTCAATTAAATTAACAAAACATATATATATGAAAACATATAAATATATGTATAAAATTCTATAATTGTCATCATTAAAGTGGATCTACTATAATTAATTATGTTCAGAAAAGGCAAAGAGTGTCTATGTGCATTATTTCCTCAAAATTGAATCCAGGAATTGCATATGATTGTCTTTCCAGGCAGAATAATTTCCAAATTGACCTATATATATACTTAAAGAATATCTTTTGTTGTGTACAATGATTGTTTTTATAGTTTTGCATGAATACCTCAGTATGTGTATATATATATATATATTTATTTATATATAAGAAGCACTGTGAACACGCATTAGAAAATTTAATTAAACTATTAAACCTGTAACCTATTAAACTTGAGCTAAAAGTTGTCAAATGCTGTGGAAGCTATTCCACAAATATAAGAACTCTTATATCACCATTAAGAAAATAAAACTGGAAAGAGTTACTGAGCACAGTTTCACAGCCACATGAAATAATATTTTTCTAAGTCTAACACGTAATCAGAAACTAGCCCATAAAAATCACACATACTTGTAAAAGAAACAATTACCCATGACCTTGGGTATGGTCATGGGAGGACAATTAATTTCATTTCATTAGTTGCACTGCATAAGGCCTTCATCAAGCAAAGATTTATGCACATGTTTATGCACACAACCAACCTCATGGATAAATCTCACACATGTAGTTCAAGGTAGATTAGCTGCTACAGGATCAGTTCCTAAATAACTGCTTGCTCAGGTGATTGGGAAGCTGTTCCTGAGACTGATACTCAGCCATCCTCAATGTTGGCTAAGTTTTAACTGAGTAATCCAACTGAGTGCATTTGAGTTTGATTACTTGTGGACTTAATGCTACACAACATGAGAAAAATGGCAGCCTTGCACCATTAGAGATGATGATTTTTGGTTGATCAACCTGAGGGTATAATCATGCTGCAACATTAACAAAAAGCCTGAAAAAATCTCAGGGGAAAGAATCAAAGAAATATTTCTTTAATTGAAAAATATGTTAAGATATTTAGTCATTATTTTCTTCAAAATATTTTCATGCTTTGTTTGGGAGAATTAAACAAGCCAATATTGGAGGGACCATAATGTCTTAAAAACCTAAAAACATGCAACAGAAAATTACTTAAATGTGTAAGGTTGGCATACAGAACAAAATTAATCTTATTTACTGAACTTTGTTCCTGCTTCATTTCAGTCTTGCAGGGGTCAAGATGGTTACTTAGCTCAGTTCACAACGAAACTTATTCTATAAAATGCTAACAACAATCCCTAAGTCACCATTTGCTTTTAAAAATGCATCTATCCTGCCGTGCCACTACCAGCTGATGAATAACGAGGAGCACCAAATCAAAGTAATTAAGGGCAATATAAGGAAGGTGGTGTATCTTAATGACAGGCAATATTAATTATGGCCTGTGAATGGACACTACAGCTCAATGGTCACTGCAGAAAAAAATTGTTAATGGCAACTTACACTGATTTTGTGAACCACAGTTCAGTTAAATAGTATTTGCCCTCTTGGAGTCCTTCTAAATATTCAAATGAATTGTTTTAGCTCATAGAACTGTGTGAGGAATTTTATTCTTGAAAATGTGTATGTTTGATAACTGAGCATAAGGCTCCCTACCACAACACAGTGGCTGCCCCCATGCAGGTAGTGGGGAGGAACCTCCAGGTCCTTATGCCACATGACCAGGAAAGGGGCAGACTTCTGGGCAGGCAGCCCATGTGACTGCCTGCAGGGGCGGGACACTTCTCACATCTCATTTTGAAGACCGAGTTCCTTACAATACTCCTATGTATTATTTGCTTCATCATATTCATTTTATGTTTTTCTGTTGAAAACAGGTGCAATCAAAAAGAAAGTGTATCACATGACACATCTGTGATCAGCCACACACCACACGCAGTGCAGAGCACACATAACCCACAGACTGTTTTCAAAATACCTAGTGAAAACAAATACACAAAAAGAAATCAAACCCAGTTTGCTGGAATTCCTCACAGAAAACATGACCACTGTCTTCCAGCATACCTGGGATGAAAGTGAAGGAGGTTTGATTAGCTCTTCAGAGTGATGATGATGACTCACTGAGAATTATACTATACTCTGTTGTGGAGAGGGATAGGATTCAGACCATATGGGGACAAATCAATCTGGTTCACCTCCATTTAATAAAAGGTGTGTTTAATTTAATGGAATTATATCAATTTAGGATTTGCCTTGAGTGGATAAAAAGGTGCTGGCCAACACTGGCAAGGTGTCCCTGTCTAATCCCATGTAATTTCCATATTCTTAATGTTTGGAAATAGTGTTTTCAAACCTGAATTAACCTAGTTTTAATTCATTAAAATATTTCATATGAAACACATGAATGTTTCTAAGCAGTAGGAAGAAGATGGACACTCCAGTCAATTCAGGAGGCCACTTTTCATTTAAGACATCTGGGACTAACAAGCCTTCACTAATTAAAAGAATGAGGAAGGCAACCTAGAGCCTTGGTGTGGGAGTCAATAAGGAGTCAATAAGGAGTCAATACAACCCTCTGTTTTGTGAATGAGATTAAAAAAAAAAAAAAAAGAAAAGAAACCTAAAAACTTAAACTGTTCCCAAAAGAAAAAGCATTTTAAGTTAACAGATGAAGTAAAAAAGAAAATCCCATATGGAATGAATAATTTTCCTAACACATCTTTTTTAATTTGAAATAAGATTTGTGATAACAATGTTAATGCTGGGGATTTTAAGTGACAGACTTTTATTCTAACTCATTCCTTTAAAGCCTGCAAAAAAAAAAAAAAAAAAAAAAGCTCCTTTGTTAGGCCTAGTTTAGGCCACCTTAAAGCTCTTTTTAATCAAAGTACAGCTTCTCATTAAGGAAAAAATGATTATTAACATCCTCATTTTGCTTCCTCTTGTGAATTATTTGCATTCAAAAATGTGCACGGCATTAGTTTCAGGGTAAATGCAAATATGACAGTGGGATTTCTCACCAAGATCCTTTTTATTATTAGCTCTTTTTATGCCCTCCATTTATTATTCCCTCATCATTTTTCACAATGTATTAAAAAGTTACATTTCCTAAAATAATAATATTTTCCTTCATTTGGTAATTGTCTCAGTCCAGTCTACAAAAGTCTCCATCACAGTGTCTCTATAATTTGGAATAGTTTATAATAATTGTTCATCATTGCTTAGGGGAGCCTTGGGCATTAGCTATCACAGTTATAGAATCTTTTCTCTCCCACTGCGTATGTGATTATTTTAGGTGAAGTTCACATGACAGGGGCAGAGGACAGGGGCACTGGCAAAGCTTAAATTTGGACTGCCCATGGTAGACTCTCAGGCTGTGGGCTGAAGACAAATTGAGAAGTTTTCTAGTTTTTCAAGCTTCATCTGTCCCATTTCTGCCAGAAACAATGATGTGAACTCTGAAACGTATTTTGAGATTATTTTAAATAAAACACCAAAACAAAACAAAAAACCTATTAGTCTGACTCATGTTCCTGACATTTTAAGAGGAATGATCTTGGATGCTGAAGATTAGTCAAAACATAGTGTGTTCAGTTAGAACAAAATCAAGTTACCAGTGGCATACTCTCTGCCAGGGTTGTATTTGATAAACTGATTACAATTACTTTTTTTCCCTGGTCATATTAAAAAAATGGAAATAGATCTGACTAATAAAAGCAAACTAATAAAATCATTTGATCATCCTGATTCACTGCACTTCATTGTGCCAAGCTTCCCTGTTGACTCTCAAATTGTTATTGTCAAATTCTCAACCATTTATTACACTCAAGATGACTTATGTCTTCCTTCTTACTGTCACCCTGTTGATGTCCATCATCACACCATCACTACCAACTAATTGCAGCAAAGCAGAGTAAAGACCACTCTGGTACCCCCCAGTGAATATGACATAATTTTGTTTCAGATTAATGTATTCTGCAATAAAATAATATACTGTGATCTGTATTGACATGAACACAGATAACACCAAATTCAGAGATGTATCTAAATACATTTAGAAGGAGTTCTTAGTTGATATAATTTTGAACTTTCTTCCAAGGGAGTGCCTAAGATTTATAATAGAATCATTTACCAGCATATAGTCGAGACATTCCTACTGAATTTGACCTACTCATATTGAAAATTACTAAGAGTAGAACCAATAAAGCAGTTACTTGCAAGATGCTTGCTAAAAGCAGATCATATCCTACTTAAATCTTTCCTATGCCTTATTCCATCCTGCTTGCACAAATAGGTGCCCATTTTGTACTCATGAGTATCAGTATGAGTAATCTATGCAATTCTGAGTTCAAGTAGCATAACTTACTGCCTCAGAACATGTACCTTTTCTTCAAGTGGTTTCTGAGTTATGGTGGATTAGTTTTCTGCAATGTTTTGTGGGAGATGCTTAGGTTAAGTTAGGGTTCATCATGATACAGAACCACAATGAGCTGAAAGTGCTGAAAAAAAGCAGAAACACATTATCCACATCATTCAGTAGCGACTCATCTAGCCAAAGTAAAAGCAGAATAAATGAACTCCAAAAATTTTTCTACCCATGTGAAATCAAGACAAACATGAATTGGGGAGGGGGGACAGGGCAAATGGATGTGGCAGTGAATTCAAGACACTGCAGGCTAAAATCCTTGCTCACCAATCTTCTGTTAAGATGACTGTTAATATTAGCATGTGCATTTCTAGTGTTTGAAACAGCCAATAGTAAATTTCACATTGAGGTAAGCTTTTGAACCTAAGGCTAACAAGTGTGTTTATACTCTGTCTTTATAATTTAACTTCTTTCATATAGCATATTTTCATCTTTCCTTCTTTTTTTTCCTATTCTGATATAGGATATGCAACAATTACCATTATTATAAGTTTTTAAAGATGTATTTGGCTCAGCTGCATTTCTCTCATTCTTTAACCATAGATAATTACATCAGTAACTTATATTAACAGAAGAGATACTGGTTGTACAGAGCTTATTTCCTGTTCTTTTCAGGTCCTTCAGAGCACTGAGCCTTCCATTTGGGCAAACAGTACAGTTTATTAAAATAAATTCAGTTTAATGCCATCTAATTCTGCAATGATCAGTAAATTATGGACTTCTGTTCAGTTTCCAATTCAAGACAAAGACATAAAATCCTCACCTGACAACCAGAGGAGCACCTTTCTATGATTTAAAGCATACTGTTGTACCCAGATACACCTTAAGTATCGCATTATTTCAGGTATAGTAAGGAAAGGGGCACAAGTTGCAGCACAAGGCCGTATTGACTGTAACTTTTGCCAGTTATCTCTGCTTCAAGTTTCTTCACCACATGGAGATTTTCTGAACAATGGACAATAAAACAACAACTACAGTACAGATAGATTGCAAACACAAAATCTGAACTCCTGTCAAAACTAGTAAGATTATGCCATTTTCAAGTAAACACTGAAGCGACAGTTAGCATTTACAATAGAAACTCTTTTTTGAGAGTTTGATACATACATTTGATATTTTCTCTTAAAGGTAAAACCATAGAAATTTAAAAATCCTTCAAAAATATTTTCAGTGTTTTCTTAGTTGGAGAGTGGTGGTTTTCCATCTTGGAAGCTGACCTTTCTGTTATAAGTGACCATTGCCCCTACTGGAGACTGCAAAGAGTTGTTTCAGAGTGGTATTTCAGAAATAGTTACATGTCAGAATGGTTACTCTAAGGAATTACAGTCTGTCCTGTGTTTCTGTTCCACAAAGCAGAAAGCCTTGAAAACTTTTAGTCAGGGAATCAAGAAAACTTTTACTCTAACTGTGTCAATCTCTGTATTATAAATCTCTGTTCCTTTCCCTCTCAGCATTTGCCTTGAGCTGTTCTAAAGCCTGTCAGAATGGTGCAATAATCTCTGTTTGGATGTAAGGTACATCCAGGTCACAAGCTGAGCCACAACCACCATACCATAGGTTAAAGAGGTCAACAAGATCCACTGGGGGCAAGGTCTACCACAAGGACAAGATACACACTGTAGCTGGCAGAACACCTCCTTACATCACGTACAAGCTAAAAATATACTGTTATTCTTCAGACCTATGAGACCAGATCCTGACCTGCACATCTATTGGCTTTTGGCTGCATAACTATGTTTCCCCTGGACCAAATTTATAGACGCATGAAATCTTGCATGGCTCCAGGCAGAAGCAGCAGCATGAACACTGATTCAGCTTTGCTGAGGTCATAATCTTTACAAAGCCAGTAGAAAGGGCTGGCCATTAATTTTCTCTGGTATGATTTTACTTTTCTCATTAGTTTTCTCATTACATTTTTCAGAGTTTTGTTCCAGACTAGTAGGCTATGGCTGTAGGCTGGAGAGAATGCACTTCAGTGAGATAGAGCTCATAAAATAGTGCGACAGACTGCAATGCCAAGGTTGTCTTGGTTGCAAGTGACGTACCGAAATTAAATCCCAGCTCAGACAATAAGGACACTGACAGTGCTATGCTAGTTGCAATAGAGCCTCTTCTAAACTCCACAGTGAGACATAGCCACAAAAGCCCAATACACTTAGAAGCCTTAACACCCCAAACAGATATTTCAGAAATTTTGAAAACCAAAAAAACCCCACACCTAACAATTATTTCAATCTCTGAAGCTATTTTAATTTACTTATTTCACAGTTTTTCCTTTTGCAATCAGAGAGATATCAAATTAAAAAAAAAGAAAAAAAGTTGTTCTAATGCCTTTCTAGTACTGGAGGATGGTCTCATTCACACAAGAATAAGCTGCTTCAAAATATTTTCTAAGAGTAAAATATCTCCTTCATCCACCATGCAATTCTATTTATTAAATTTCACTTGATTTTTTCTCTCTTTTATCATGTATGCCATTCCACCTGCCATAGAAGTTGAAATGTCTATCAGAATACAGCAAAATATATATAGGAACAACAGGTCTGGCTCTTTTATTAGTAGTCTTTACTGAAAATACACTCTCACACATCTGCAGGCTGACAAGAGTACGGTAACTCTTATAAGATATGCATTTTTTGATTCAATAAGATATGATTGACATCGCATGATATGAAAGAGATGCTGAAGCAGGTATCTATTTAGGTAACTATGTCTCAGTTGAGCACAACTCATCTAGGACAGAGAGATGGTGGACAGGGTGTTGATCCATTTGAGCCCATTCTTTTAGGAATAGGCTTATTGATGAGAAACAGTTCATTATTTGGCGTGGTGAGGGGAGCATCGCATGCCAGAATGGAAAAATGGGAGAGGAAATTAGTGAAATATAGACCTGAGAGGACATCCCTGGAAAAGGAGGGAGTAATGTGTTAAGCACTTCTTTTTTCCATGAGTACTCAGAAGGTCCAAAAATACTAAACATAAAAACAAACTGAAAATGTTATTTCAATATTCAGTCAGAAAATATTACTTCAATACTAAACAGATACAAATTGGCACTTTTGAAGTACATTCCCAGGAGAATTTATGAGGGTCTTGGGTTAGCCTTTCATTGTCTCTGCTGAAATAGAAATACTGATTTGAGTGTATCAGGACCAATGATTTCCTTTTGTGGTATTTAAAGATGTTATTAACAGTCTAGAAGCATTTGTTGTAAGAAAATAAATCATTATAATAATGAACTCAATATGCTACTTTTTCAGGAAGAACTCATGGAGTTTTGCCAATAAAATCCAAAGAATCATACAAAATTGTTCTTTGGATTGTGTAATGGGATAAACTATATTCTGGTGTGGAACACAGAGATGTACGAAGAGTGAAAACGAAAGTGTGACAGGAGGGAAAGCTGGTTTTGTGTCATCTTTGAGCTGTCTAAATTCTCAGTAGATAAAAAGGGATATTTTCCAATTTATCAGAACTACCTGGGTGTAACTGCATTAAACTGTGACTGCTCTGTGCACCACATTCCCTCTTTGGTCCCCACATGCCTATACATTTTTCTAAAACTTTTCTCCGGTCCCGATATGATGCCATATCGCTATGCGAGTCCCAGCATTGTGCTCTATTTTGTCATAGGCATGGAAGTAGTAGAGTGCTGACAGCATCCAGTTAGCAACAGACCTCACCTGTGGAACTCAAAGAAACTGTGGCTGCCCCATATTTGTCAGCATGGCTTTACTTGGAGAACAAGGTTTTTCTCAGTTTTTCAGGCTGTGAGGTATTCTGGGAAGTAAGAATCCATATGGATTAGTGCAGGGGTTTTTTGAGAGGAAAGCTATAAGGCAAGTTACACAGTGTGTAGAACTCTGCACAGCTGAACCAAATTTACCAGGTTATTATTGCCTGTAAGACAAAATATGGAGAAAAATAACAATATATAGGCCATTTCTCTTTATGTATAAGAGATTAAGAATTTTCACAGATTCACATCTTATGGGGTAAATCAAACCCTGAAGCTTTGTCTTGACAGTCTCTTACACAACAGCATTTATTCCAAATTTCATATTAATTTCTTCATCAGATGGAACTTTTATCTAGTCATATTTATATTAATTTTAGTAGCCAGCTTAGTGACGCAGCTTTCTAGGGGGTTATCTTCCGCTTTCTATCCTTTAAAAAAATTGAAGCAATTATTTGTGCTTATGGGAGCAATGGGAACAGCAATGCACTAAAGACAAAAATGTATGAAATTATACACAGGAAAATTACAGAGAAGCTACAGCTGCAGTAAGTGTTCCCACTAACTAACCATTCACTGACCTCCTCCTTGAATTACTTACTTCAGCAGATGACACAGCAGAGACAATCTGAAAGACCCATTTGGCTATCACCCCACTGAAAATGTCAGCTGAGCACATTTGTTGAGGAATTCTGTTCATGTTGATCAATTGCTAAAAAATCTTAATACATTAAAGGCTTAGCAAGCACACAGCTGACTTCAATGACAGCATTTACATAAATAAAAGCACAGATTTGCTTGAGTCTCTGCAGGATGACCCCTTAACTTGAGATTTAGAAGTTTCCATTGCACTGGGAAAAAATAGTTTAAAATGTACAAAAATCCTACAGTCTTAACCAGGAAAGATAGCGTAAAGAACAGTTTTTTCTTGTTTGTTTTTTTTTTTTTTTTTAAATAAAACTGTTAAAGCCAGGATTTATTAATGTAAATTAGTTGGCTATTGTATGAATGTTATTTGACTTTAAAAAAAAATCCAGATATATAGTACAATGGGATGGTAGAAAATACAGATTTACCATGTATCAGTTTTCAAATCCAAGATTTGACTTATAGAAGTGAGAGCACAATATATTAAGGGGAGAATGCTGTGACTGATTTGAATGAGTTACTGGTCTTCTCAATGTTGTTACCCTCCTGTTGCTAAGGCACTTTTCTTTATTAGTTATACTATTTGTATGTGGATGAATTCACCCAGCGAACACATTTTACACTTAGTAACAATGAAATGTAAGAACCATTAGAACGTAAGTGGAAGGGTATTTTTCAGAAAAGACAGCAAATTCAGTAGAACAGTTGTTCTAGCACTTATTAAAACTTTCCAAAATGGCATTTCATCTTGTTTCCCTAATTATTGAATCAAACTTCTTGTATCCTGACAGATAAACCTGTTTAATATTCTTGAAGAGGCTGAAGAGAAACGACGTATCCAGCCCAAAACACCATCCACCACATGTCTGACAACGTTCATCTCAAGGCACTGTGACCCCTCAGTTGATTATCTGTGCCTTGACAGTGCAGTCTACAAAAAATGCCAGAAAATTAGCACTTCTGAATGCCTGTTTTGCATTCTTCAAGTACATTATTAGGATTCTTTTGTCAAAAGAATCATGCTACATCATTGTATTCATAATAAATGCTCTTTGATTTGTATGACTTTGTGTTTCTAATACACCCAAAGATATAATTTGTTCTGCTGGCAAAAGCTAATCTGTATAAGGATTTTTTTTATTATTTTCTGCAAAAACTGCCTTTCTGAGCCTAGAGATTGTGTTAGCTAAAAGCTTCACATTTATTATCTTTAAGGTACCATGTTAATGAAAGGATTTTAATCATTGACATTGCTATGTGAATTATTATTACACAAACCCCTGCTGTTGAGTTAGACAAAATTAACCCAGTGTAAGGGGCATTAAAAAAAATCACAGCTAATTAGTAAGCTAACAGGAACAAAGAGAATGTATAACAAAGATGTTGAGAGGAAGACACTTACGTAAAAACTGCAGCTTCCATTCCAACATTGATCTTTCTGTATGAAAATCTTTTTTCTGTCTGATTTGTTCCATTAGACTTGAGCATTTTAATGTTTTGTAATTAGTTTTCTAAGCCACAATGTCTCACTTCTCTCAAACGGTAGAAATCCAAAGGCTCATAATAGAAAATGGAAGATATTTTAAAATGCTTTTAAATTATTTCCCCAGCGATCTATATCAGAAGCATAAAGTAATTCTCTGGATTATTCTAGGAAATTATTTCCATATTCTCTGCTGTTCCCCATGAATTGCAGAATACTTTAACTAATCTAGCCAGGTTCTATTGGAATAAGCCCTTCATTTTAATGGATTGATACTATTGTCCAGGTTGCAATTCCATATGGAGCACATAAATGAAGCTATAGGTTTAAATCACTGCATGGCTTCTCTTCTACACTCCTTGTCATGCTGGTTTCCAATGGGAAACACATCATTGTGCTGATGTAAGAGCCAAGGATGAGACTATCAAACCTCAGAGAAGTATTCATGCTGGGTGCCATTTGTCTGTAATTGCTCTTTGTAAGTTATAGTTTCAGATAAAACTCCCAAAATGGAATGAAGAGAAAATAATAATTAAGTCTGTTTCTCTTTTTGAGCCTAACAAAGGCTTAATTTTTTTTTTTTAACATGTTTGTTCTTCTGTTCACTATTCTACACATTCCTTCCTTCTCTCTTTTGTTCATCAGCCTTTCAAGCCTGATAATTAAGACCCAAAATATTTGCGGCTGTTGTTTTTTTTTCCAAGCCATCATTTGGTTTGTGTTGTAAATGTGGAACAACAATCATCTAGTTCTCTTGTGTGCCAGTAATTTAGTATTTCAATAATCTCCAATTGTTGAAAGGTTTAAAACAAATCAACATTTCTAGCAGTTTCCCTTTCTTTGTGTGGAAAAAATATGTGAACATAACATCAACAGCATATACTCTTATATTTTCCTTTTTTTCTCCTTTTTTTTTGTGATCCTTGTGAGGGAATTAAAACACAGGGCAATTGCTGAACATAAAACAGAAGACTCACTTAAATAAAAAAACCACTCTCGCAGAGGGGCAGTTTTTGCAACCAATATGATTGCTTCAGCTCTGCTAGTGCTGGATACTCCCATTAATTTTTTTATCCAAATTCAAGTAAAATTAAAAGAAAGAGGTAGTATCTAATATATTCTGCAAGAAGCAGTATATTTATGTTATGTAGAAATTTCCATGGAAGGATAGTATGTTTTTAAAAAAATATTGGTTAACCATGCCAAAAAAACTTTAAGTCAAAATGCTGTTAGTTCCACAACACACACAATGGGTACAGGAAGGTTAATGACAAAACTGGGAACTAGATGTTAAGCACCTCGGAATGCATTTTAGAGGGTAGTTAAATTTATTTTATATCCAGAATCCCTGGGCAATGTTCTTCTCTCCAAAGTATCAAATCTGTAAGGAACTGCCTGAGTTACTATTCTGGGGAGAACTGTGGGTGTTAATCTGGCCAGTTGTCTAAAATGGATTTAGAGATCCAGTTTATATAGCACTGAAACTGCTTGCCAGTGATTGGCCTAAAGTCAAGTAAATCAGTGTCAACTCCCAGGCAGAACCTAACCACAGTCCTCACTCCCAGTGTGGGTTTGTTGTTTTTTGTTTTTTTTTTATATATTCAATATTGACACACCAGGAATGAAATACAGTTTTTTCCTACATTATAAGTTTTTCTATAATACAACTTTCAGAGTACAAAAAAACCCACAGAAAGTAATCCTAGAATTGTATCAATATGCACAAATGATTCAGCTGAAAACCTAAGACGGACATTCAAGCTGTAGATGAGAGAGACTCTGTGGACTTCTCTGACTCCTTTAGAAACTGGAACTGATTCATTGGTTCTGTTGACAAATGACTGGCAGTCACCGGAGACAGCATCCAGTCTCTCATGCTGTGGCAATTCCCAGTGTGTGGCAGCCAACTCCCTAGTCCTGGAAGTGAGGAACCTTCTAGGGAGTGCAAGATAACAAAGCTACTCAGTAACATATGTTCTCCCTGCAGTCAGTACACCCTCTCTCTTTAAAAAATAGTGCTATACAGATGTGGACAAAACTCCTTGGATAATCACACATAATTCACAAACCTCCTTCCAACTTTCAGAGTATTCTGGCAAATCCTATACAGCTTCCCCAGCCACCAAAGTGGTTCCCTTTTCCTCCTTGTACTAAATCAGTCAGCTTAGTGCTGACCTGTTCTGAATCTTGCAATGGGGAAAACTGTGGCAAGCTTCAGCTGTTACAACCCCTACTTACATATCATTCATATGCTATATTTGACTAAGCATGAATTGAAAATAAACAATTTAGTGAAAGGAAAGAAGCTGAATTAATTTTTCAGATTTCCTCAGCTAAATCTCTGTTGTCTATTGAATGTCATGCTTTTACTGATGGTAGATAGCTATATATTTATGAAAATTAGATACAGCTCCATCTATCTATATGTGTATGGCTTCACATATAAGTGTGCATGTGCATTTGCCTGTAAGAATTGCACAGGAAAACTGATTAGAAAAATAAGACTATCAACCCGATCCATTTGTGCTTTTCAGTTTCGTATGCAACACAATTATTTGCTCAGATTTCATACTGATGTCAATGAAAACTGTATGCAAGCAATGAATGTGTGATATACAATATAAATTTGTTATTTATAGCAGAGAGGTTTCTTTTCTTCTTCATAAATATTATTTAAGCTAGCCACTAAAATCTGAAAATATAAAGGTCCTAAAAATACCCTCTTTGAACAAGTATTTCATATTATTAAAAACATTTTTAGCTCTGTTCCTTCAAAGAATTTATGTATATGCTTCCATATTAGCATGCATTTAAGTTTGTTGCTGAATAGGGTTGAAATTCTTTTTTTGATTTTTTTTTTTTTTTTTTTATACATACTGACTGCTCTAATGGTAAAAAAATAAATTTTACACCACTTCTTTATGTCTTGCACAAATGATTTACAAAAGTTTTGGAATTTTCATCTTTGCTCTGCTGCACTACAAAGCAGTTATCAGACCCCATTGTGAACACTTTGGAAAAACACAGCCTGGCTGACAAATTAGTAGTATTTGGTGCTAATATTACTAATTCAGCATTTGAAAGGGCTGCTCACTGGGGAAAAATAACATGTTCTCCAAGTCACAGGAGAAACTAGGGAGATAGTTAATGGGTGTTGGCTGTGCTGCACATATTGTACACAGTGCTGTTCACGTTGCAGCTGACTGACTGCCAATAGACGTGGAAGTAATTGTCAACAAGATTTATTGTTACTTTCACATTTATACAGTTAGAGAGAAAAGCTTGAAAGAGTTTTGTGAAGTTCTGTGCTGACTTCTACTGAACCATAGCAACACACACTGATTATCACTAATGTATGTCACTGAAAGAATTTTGTTTCTTTGGAAGCCTTGAAAGTTATTCTTTTTTGTCAGGGCAAAATCCCCACAATCCTCAGTAATTTTTTTCTTCGATCAATACCTGAGCCCTGACTTCAGTGCTAGCTCACAAACTAGCAATTTTTCAGTATACAACTGGACTTGGAAACCTCAAACTTCTTAAACAACAAGAATTAAGGCACTCAAGGTAATTAAAAAATAGCCAGTAGAAAGAAGCAGATAGTTTTTACTTGAAATTAAGGGTTGAAAGTGTCGGGGAGGAGACAACTTTGCAAAGTAAAGACTTTAGCTTACGTGTTTGAAAGAGCACAACACATTTGTTATATAAATGTATAAGTTCTGGAGGCATGAATTTCAATGAATGCTTTTTTCAGCTTCTGTTCCTCTGGTATATTCTTCTAGAGAATATTTTTAACCTAGCTTTACTAAAGCAAAACTATTTGATTTACATATAATTTTATATACATATATATTTTAACTTTAAAAGGATAGATTTATTTTACCAAATGCTACAGAATTTAATCAGAAACCAAGACTCAAAATCTCAGGCATTTTTGTGTCTATCCAGTTAGAGCAAAAAGTTATACTTTGAAGGCTCTTAGGAATGCCCTGCTTAAATCTCTGGGAGGTTTCTTTCTTTGTTTTTGATGGAAATCAGCTGAGGAGAATTTGGTTACATTTGTACTGTAGAAGACCCCTCTAGCTCTGGCATCTTCTTAACTAACAACTCGAGACTATGACACATGAAGACTGACAAGCAATAGCTACCCATATTCTTTCAAACAAAAACTTCTGTGAAGACACTCTAACGTGGAAGAAAGAGAGGGGCTACAATTACAAGACTTACCCAGTGCTTCTGGATGTTTTGCTGCAGTCTGTATCAAGATCTCTGAAAGCAAACAGGGAAGATATTTAGGCCCAGTTATTATGCGTGAGACATGCTCTTACAGTACTACACAAATACATGTGTGCAATTATCCCCTCTGTGATAAAGATAATTAACTGCTCAGTCATTGAGGTGGACACTTACTTGTTCATTTAGCAGGATATTTTGTCAGTTTGTCTGCAGACAATTAGCACTATTAAAATCTCCATTTATATCTTCTAGATGGCACTGGTACTGATAAAATTCTTTATTTCATTATACTTTGAGTCCAATGTATCTAAAGGCAGCAAGTATGTTTAAAAGTGCTTCCTGAAAGCATATTTCTGTTCACTTGTGATTCTGCACTTACCTATTAGGAAGCATGACCTTAGTTTCAAAACTGCAAACACATGCCAGCCGAACAGCTGATAAAAGTCTCTGAGTTCATTTGTTTGTTGCCAAAGAGGGTATGGCTTATTGCAAACTAATAAAACAAAACCAAAAAATCTTCTCAAAACTTGATCTTCTCTTCTGATTTCAGGTGGCATTTCCCAGCACTGTTGCAGCTGTTCAGATAATTATCTTGGTAATGAAGGACGTCTGGATAATGGACAGAACAAGAGCATCAGGATACATAGAAAATAGAATGGGAAAAGTGTCCTGACAAGTATTAGAAAAATTGACATTTCAGATGAACAACCTGTTTATCTAAACATTACTTACACAGCAATCATATTTTTTTGCAGGAATACATCTGTAATGGTAATGCCAATTTTTAAAAAATATATTTCACTACAAAGAAGATCAAAACAGTTTGAAAGAGTCTTCTGATAATTAGGAGAACACCATTACAAGACACAATATGGGAAAGAGGCTGTACACATCCTTGTGAAAGTAATGAATTGCAACCTCAGTGCTGAATACTTCTGACAACTAGACTTGGTCTAAAGGTGAAAGCATTTTATATCTATGTACCTCTCTGTTTGAGAATTTTCCCTGTTTTCCAAAATACCTACTATTTTATATTGCTCTTCATAACATTCTTTACTCTTATTTCAGAAAAAAATATATGGGAATAGCATATTCCAAACTAATATTATAAATGTCACCTATGTACGAGAAATATGTCTGCTCTTTTCACAGAGGCTGAGAACTCCATGAACACATGTGCATGCACACAGACAAATTGCTTCTCCAACTCTGCCTACACAGCCTGTCCCCAGGGTCACTAACAAACTATACACCCTCAGGCAAATACAGATAATCCCTTATAGTCAAATAGTTCCCAGAATTAGTAGAAGTCTAAATAATGTGAAGTGCTGAGAAATCATTGATGAGTATTGTGTATCCACGTGAGCCAAAAAAAGAGCACTCACACAGCTGTAAAAGAATCAGAAGGTAATGCAAGGATAAAGCAGAGTATTATCAAGGGTAATTTCTGAGAGAATGAGGCTAGAGGGCTAGGTACATGTGCCCAAAAGAGACCCCCTCTGGCCCTTCATTTTAGCAGTTCTGTGTCATGCATATGAAATAAACAAAAACTGGCTACAGAAAGATATGCTAAGTGAAACAGAAATTTCTGCCAGTTCCTTTCTCCTGTAGAGAATCAAATCCAAATCTTCACCAGATTTGTCTGAACAGGCCTGCAGACTGATAGAAGGACTGAAGTTCTACCTTGTTTGGTCCTCACCCCAAGACATGAGATACTATTTGAGTTATAAGCAAAGCTTTCTCTGCCAAAGGTTAAAATCCTGACTTCTTTTAAGGCTTCACATCACTTGTACCCCCAATATTTAAGTGTTCTTGTTCAAACAGGAAAATGGTTAATTTTGAAAAAATACTTCTAAGGAGTCAAATCCTATATCCTTGAACATTACTGTGAACTAATGGGTAGAAACATAACAGTCTGAAAAATAAGTTAATTTGTTGGACAATTAAAGATAATTTGTGTGAGTGAAGATACAACTAGCCAATTTACAAAGAAGTCAGGTAAGGCAACAAGTAATTTAGGAGAAAAAATAACTAGGTGGTTATACAACAAAAATATGTACCATGACTTCTTTTTAATATAGCATTACAGGTCTCTCTCATCATGCCTACATGATAGAAGCAGTAACGGTACAGCTATTTTAATTACAAAAAATCATTGTAATACATACCACTATTTGGCAACTGGATGGCATTAACGATGAGTAATGCAGGAAGTTTCCAGAGATAATATCTTCATTAGCAGGACTATGATGTCCTACACTGGCTTGCTTTTAGGTTCACTAGGCTGAAAAAGCAAATACTACAGATGAAACCTTCAAACATAATGAACAATTTTGTTCCATGTTTGCTGCAGAGAAAGGAAAAATATTGAGGTATAAAAAGATAATCTAGTGACTGGTGCAGACAGTCATCTGGTGCTGTTTTCCCTTTCTATCAAGCATGTCTGGGGCACTCAGCTGTCTGACATCAGCCCCTCACCCCCTGCTCACCTTTCCTTTTTATATGTCAGTAAAAACCTAGTACAGATAAATTAAGGTAGTTCAGAGCATATCCCTGGGTTTCATCATCTCCTCAGTTACCAGCCATAGGACAGATTACAATTTCACAGATGCTAGGAGAGGAGATATTATAGCAAAGCAGTAGTGCCACTACAGATAAGGTTAAGATGGCACTTCCATTATAAACACCTATTTTCAGTGGCTTATAACTACAGGCTACAAATTTCTCTCAGGCTGAAACCTGGCATATTTAGGCTCAACTTGGTAATGGCTTTGCCTGTCTCTTCATACCATTTTGATTAGGTGTTTGCAATATGAGAATTCAAACAAATGTATATCTCTAGTCATTTCAAATGGCAATGAATTACTTTTCTTTCATGAAAAAGCCTGGAGGGAAGGATGTTCCTGTCATTCTAACACTCATTTTACTGTCGGCTATTTCCCCAAAAATATCATTATTAAAGTGACAAAATACACATCGTTATTTCCAAAAAAACATTCAGGATAGCTGAGGGGTATGGTTCCCACTGATCTGCTCTGAAGGACATGCTGTGTCCCTCTGAGTGGTGAGAGCTTGCAGTGCTCACCAACACCATGCAGTCTGAGCTAGTCCTTGCTCAGGACTATGATAAAAGCCACCCTTAGCAGAACAGCATTTCTGGGAGCTCAACGTATTGACTAAAGCTTCCATATTTTGGAACGAGGGAAAGCCAAGCATTGTTAAATAACACACAGATCTCATTATTTTAATGAGGCATTTATTCTAATTGTCTAATTATTTTGAATTATACCTCATTATTAAAATCCTGTTTTTTCATTCTGATCCTTAATGAAGGATGTAATGAAATCCCTAAATACAGTACTGCTTTTTTTTCTGCAACCTTTTCCTCCCATAGAATTTAGAATTTTTGCAAAATATAATTTTTCATCAATCCTCCAAAACAATGAAGTACAGAGACTTACTTGCATGTCTGTCTACCTGCCTGGCTCCCTTCATGGTAGTATCTATTTCACCAGCTATTTAAACAAAAATAAATAACTGTAATAAAGCTGTTGAAAGAGACCATTTTTGTGTTACTTTTCCTTTGTATTTCTCATGTACCAAGATATTGGCTGAATTATTCTATCATAAGCAATACATAACCCTTTTATACTTTTAATGAGCTGAGAGAATGCTATATTAATCAAAGAATATTTTTAAAGAGTCATACTTACTGTGGACAGTGTAGAAAAGGACAAAGAAATGGGAACAGGAACAGGAGAGAAAAAAAGGCATACCAACATTTGGAGAGGGAATATAAAAATTACTGAACATCAGTTATTCTTGATATTTTTCATTTTTTCAAAATTTATTTCTGATCACCCTTTTCAATTTAACTTTTGTCAGCATATCTAGTGCACACTGTAACTCCTTTGCAGTTCTGGAACACGTGCGGTATGCACATCCTTCAGGGTACTGGGCTGCAGTAAACCTGCTATGTACATTCCTGGGGATGCTGGGCCCAGACACAGCAGGGAGAGGTACAATCATTATGGCATTATGTTAACTAAATCTCCCTAAAGTCTGTCGGAGAACCATGTCAATATTTATTTTAGATAGAAGACGTTCACATCCGGCAGATACAGCAGTATGAAGCACATGGAAGGAGGTAACATAATTCTTACTCTGGTCACTCCAACTCAAAACATGTGGCAAGATCAGAAAGAGGACAAAGACAAAGCAACTAAAAATTGAACTGCTCTTGTTTTTTTGAAAGAGAGACAGAAAAGGGGATATGATAAAAATTATAACATAAAAAAAGAAAATTAGGAAATTCTTATATGGAACTTACCCAACAAAAACCACCCATTGAAACAGAAAAGTAATGATTTAAGTGTATGCGTACACTGTAGTGCAAGAGTACATCAGCAACAACTGCAGTACACCAGAGAGATACCCACACTAGCTCTAAAGTAGTGAGCCTGAGTACTGCCAGCAGTCAGCTACGGCAGCACAGAGCTCAGCGTGAGCTAATTTACCCAGCTTCTCAGCAGAGTAAATTGGCTGTGCTGAGCTCAGTGCTGCCTTGGTTAGATTTTTACCAGTATTTGAATTTAAATCTAGCTCAGCTTTCTCTGTGTTACACTGCAGGCACTTGAATGATTGCTGGGTAAATCTACTAAAAGACTTGTGGAAAGATAGTTTTTAGTCAAATTGTACACCTATGGAACTTCTTCTAAAAACATTATTAAGTTAATAGTATAGTGCAGTAAGACTCCTCCCAAAATTCTACATACATAGGCAGTAGGAACATTCACCATTGCATTACAGAGAACAAAATAACTGCAAAGGTTACAAGGAAGAGACATTATTATGCTGCATAACCCCCAATTTAAAGCCTCCTGTAACCAAGTAAGGTTTGGATGACAATCCTATATGGTGTATTTTATATTCCTAACAGGATATCCTGATTAAAAGTACTTTTCCAATGACTGTGGTAGAAGCATCTTTTCAGTATATGTAAACCATCATTATAAAAACTATTTAAAACTTCAATCTGGTGAAAGGGATAACTTTTTAAAACAGTATGGATATACTAGCAAAAAACCCAACCAACTCAAACCAAAATACCCTAACTTAAGAATGTTTAACATTCAGTTCTAAATTCCAAGTTCCAAATGTGGCCATCTATCTCAAATGTTACTTTACTAGTGAATAGATTTATCGGTTGTGGTTATGTCGGATGACTGTATGTCTTACAAAAGTATTACTTGAAGAGATGGATGCTTTTTCCTCTTTGTAAGAAGGCTTGGTCATGGTTCAGCGAGACTACAAAAATACTTTTGAGTTAGGCATGGGTGATAATTGTTAGTGACTGAATGTCAATGGGCAAGAGTGGAAAAAAACCCCCAACCAGTATAATGGCAGATGATGGTACGTGAAAGTGCTTGTTACACTGACACAGTATCAATCTATCAGACTTTATAAAGGAAAGGCAAATTAAATTAGTTTGAATATATGGTTATTTAACAACACTCAACCAAACATTTCTTTGCTGGATAGCAAATAAGGCTTGTATTTAACCAAAGATTAGTACATTCCAATTTTAATACCAGTGCAGTTTGTTTTTATAGGAGGATCTAAACAGCACTTTATGTTGACATTTCTATTGCGTATTTAATGAACACATATCAAAAATGCATGGCAAATAAATACAGTGTTCCACATAAACCTTTCCTGCACACTCTCTATCTTTTCTGCTTTGAAATATATTTGTTCTCATAAAAATGCATATCACTACAATGTAGCAAATCTTATTTCAACTTTTTTCCAGGCAAGAAGCAGAAATCTAGATAATTGTAAGTATTGTACTGCTGTTTTAAAATGCAGCCCTGAATTGTACCTCTGCCTTCCTCTAAGCAGTCAGTCTGCTGAGAAAGTACCCTTCTGACAAAACATATTAAGACCATCCAAAATTGCTTGATCTACTGCCCATACAGAACGGCACTATGGCGTTGCACATGATGCAACCACAAAAATCAGACCTGGCAGAAGATCCTAACTACGTTCTTCAGCCTGCATAGCTAAATGTTGCTTTGTGCTCAGCTAGAGCAGAGGATCACTTCATTTGATAGCATCTTGTTAGTTATAGGTACAGGGAGGTATGTTTCCAGTGCAGTGCTCGATTTTTCTGGATAGAACATTCATCATTCACATCTCAGTGGATCCTAGCTGAAGTTTACTTCTTTGGGAATTCTAAGGGACATGTAGAAATACCTGTCAGACATTTACTATGTAGAAGCCTGAAATGTCTCTTCAAAGAACTATTTAAACACATAGTGTGAATAAATTAACATATGTATCTACTGCACATAACTTCTGGCTACTTGCAAATCAGTCTAAGGCTATGAGAATTGTTCAAATTTTCATTTTAAATTATGTAATCTAATCTGTCAATTTATTATTTGGGTGCCCTTGCTTAGCTTGAACAGAGAGCAGGCAACTCCTTTTTCTGTGCAAACATATTAACATAAAGGCAGTTATTACTTTTTTTTTTTTTCTCTTTTTTGATTCACAAAGGCTTTTCAAACAATATTGCAGATTTTTTAAAGGAAAGACAAACATTGTATTTGTTTGGTACCTTCAAGTCCAGAAATAACAAAACCCAGAATCCTTAGCTCAATAGATTATGAAATGAATGCTTATTCCTGTACACCTTCAGGTTCTGATTTTTTATAAAGAAGCTTTAATGCTAGTCTGCTTAGTAATTCACTATGGGATGTCTTTATATACCACTGACAGTAATACGGCTCATTTTGGGTGATTAACTTAACCCCCAGTATTGCAAGTGCCTTGCTACATTAGCATATCTTTCAAGGAATAGTTGCAATGTGAGAAAATTGCCTGTAGGATTATTTGCAACTAGGAACCTGTGAAATGTAAAATAAAATTGAAGACTATAAAGTAAAACATCAAAGCTACCCAAAATATTAATAGCCAGTACTCCAAAAAGTAATTTAGAAGAATTGCATGAGGGAGTGAAAATTACTAATTTGAAAACAAATAGCCTTGGCAAAATAAAGTCAGAAGTTTAGAACAAACAATAGATAATACAAATTCATTGTATACACAATATGAAAAGAATGCAAGCAGCACTAGCAGCTTTAGTAGCTGAAGAAGCCTGGGACAGAAATACCTGACCAATCAAACAACTAGTTCTGTACAAACAAAACAACAGAGTTGCATTATATTAAATTTAGGCTACCAGAGAGAAAGAAAAATAAGTGATCTTTAATCCATCTAGTTTTCTGTTACATTTTCATTCTAATTGAACACAGGCAGAATTTGTGGGCAGAAGGATTTTCTTTTTAATTGATGCATTTGGACCTGAGAGCTATTGTCATGCTGTTCCAAATCATGTTTTCACCTGCTCTCTGTGGGGCAAACCATGTTGGAAGTTTCATTTGGGTTTCTGTGGGAGATTACAAGCTTCAAAGCTAACATTGTGAAGCCTGTTTCTCTTTTGATATGTACTTTTTCTTTTAATAAATTTCAGAACAAAGAAATAAACTCAGATGAATCATAAAGGCACAGAAAATAGAAGAAAGTCTTTAGTCTGGAATCAGGCCCCGATTCTGCATGGCAGTGCATGGAGTTGGATTCATGTTTAATCTTCTTACTGAACCATCGCCCCAGAGAAGTTCTTATGTACTTTCACCACTTACAGCTCAGAGTGCTGACGCTGGGCCAAGAGCATGAGCAAGCTCTGTGTGAGGCACCAAGGCTGCCTGCCACCCAGGGCTGCCCACCATCCAGGGCTGCCTAGCCTCGGCTCTCCCTCTTTGCTCAGAATTATACAGACCAGAAGATGACCTAGAGGCCTGTATGAAATTCATGGCACATTCAGGACTACTCCAAGTTGCACAGAAGTGCAAGTGAAAGCAATGGGACTACTCTGTCCTTGTCTTCTCTTGACTTCATGTGGGGTGATTTTAGGTCAAAGCCTAGGTAAGAATCTGTGATTCACTGAAACCCACATTTGACTTCTGAAACTCTTTAACATATTGTTGCCGGGGCTGTTCTGTGAAACTGCACTAACGTCATAGCAGGTGAAGATTTAAACCTTGCCAGTGAAATATACACTGTACAGCAAGAACGGGCGTTTCTGAAGAAGTTGCACATATATGGGGTCATTCCCTTATGCAACTGAATAGTGCACAGGCTTAGGAGAAAAGTGTAAAGGCCAGGTATTTATTGTCATATTTTATCTGTTTTTTCTGAAACAGGTAGTGCCCTAATGTGGAATGCACCCATGATAAAGTATTAGTATGTATTCTACAGAAAACAACATAGTTTTGGTTAAAAGGGGGCTGGCTTAATGACTGAAGAGATCTTTTTTAATCTCTCATAACTGAGATCCTGCTTTGTCCATAGACATTTATAGTCTATAGTAGAAAATGATAAAAATCAAACTTCTTTGGAAGTTCTGGTACTTAAAAATGTAAAGAATTCTACCAGCTGCCTCTAAACCAAGAAGAGTTTTCCGTACTAAATACTCCAGACTCAATTCTCTAATTCTTGATACTGATTTTTTTTTTTAGCCTGTGATTACTATATCTCAAGATACCAGGACACTGAGGTTCATTATATTGATAAACTCATGATCCCATCTAGTCTGTATGGTTTCTTTGGACAACCAGGAATTATTCAAAGTGGCATGAAGAGCCTAAACCAATGTGGGCTGGGGGGATAAGACCAACCTTCCACCCCTGCTGCATTGGAGGTGTTTTGACTCCAGTTACAGAAGTTATCATGAAATAGCAGTGCTTTGTCTTCTAAAGTGGGCTTTAAGAACAAAGTTATTCTTCACTATAAAAAAGGTTGCCTGAGCCAAACTTTATATATCTTACTTAATGTTTTCCTAAAATTCTTTCACATCTGCCTGCTTCTGTATATAATTAACTATCTAAACAAAAGTGTTTCACCCAGTGAAGGCAAATGAGTGACCTTTATAGAGAAATTTGTAATAACTGAAGTCTTCAAACAGACATTCAAACAAAATAACAGAAAAGTAAAAAACACCCAGAGATAACACTGTACTTAAATGGGGGCTAAATGACCACTAGCTGCACTATCTGATTTCTATTAATTTCAGTATTGATTTCTAAAATCAATTACTTGATGTATCCTATGTATGCTAGATTCTTTACTCAATGGAAGTATGCACCAGGATTCCCTTGTCAGAAGTCAGTGATGATTTTTATGAGTAGAGTGTCTCATTTTCTATGAAATGGAAAGGAACAGTTAAGCCAACCTTTTTTTTTTTTTTTTTTTTTTTCCCCCCAGCTCTACATTTAGTACCAGAACTTTAGAGAGAACTGTGCTTCTATCAGATATGAAATACTGTGCCTTGACAATCTCCATTCTGTGGATCCATGATCCTGAGGCTGCTGGACACATGGATCCCAGGACTATCTTGAGCGGGCTTACCCAGTCCTTTCAGCAGCTGAATATGTCTAAAATGCACCAGTATATTAATTCTTTCACTTTTTCTTTGGGAGTGACGCTTTTTGTGAGACTGCCTGGACTAGACTGCTCTCACCTGAGCTGGTGACTTGACTGTTCCAAGCACTTGGCACCCACGTACCCATTGAAGACTGCGGGAAAGATGAGTCTTCCGAAAATTTAGGTCATCAGCTTTGAAAAACATATGCAACACTTATACTGGTACCTTACTTTTTCACCAGTTGGGGTAGCCAGCACAAAAAAAAGGCTTACAACTTGGAAGGGTTTGGTTTTGTTTTGTTGTCTGAGTGCTTCCATTCTATTCAGGACCATACAACTCTCTAACTGTAAAAAATATTTGTTACTGAAGTACATGACACTTCTCTAACAATTTGTAGTCACTTGACTTTTGTGTGTATGTGTGTGTTGATAACAGTACTGTTATTACAGAAGCCTAAAGTGTCTCTTTGAAAAGAAATTACCAAACATAATATTTCTCTTTGTACAAAAATATCATGTAAAAAGATTATTTTTTGTGAATAGCAACACTTCAATTTATATGTCTGTTTGCAATTTATAAAGATGTTTTTAGATAGATCTAATTTCAATGTGGATTTGATAAGACAACTCTGAGGAAATAATAAACAGATTCTATTTATAATGGACTCACTAACTAGCACTCAGAAAAGGTTTTTATGCATGAGGTCTTTTTCTTTGAATTGATCTTCACTGGGATAAAACTATTATCATAGGATCCTGTTCAGTCCATAAGTATGCAGGGACTTGATTCTGTCTGAACTCAGATCTAAGGAGAAAAATTCAGTGTTTCTTGAAACAGTAGGTGATGGCAGTATGCTGACATTTCTATTAAAAAATACAAATTTTAAAAACACAACTTGCTGTTATCTCAATTTCAGGCTTCTTGGGAAGATGTTGTACCTACTATGTCAGACTCATTTCTCATCTGGTAGTATCCACACCTGACCGGTTTATGAAGGAAGGAGGACCTGTAATATTTACTTCTCTCAGATTTCACATTGTCCTTAATAAGGATTGTAGAATTTATATGCTGAGACATGGTGAAAAGTTCAGAGGGGTGATTTTCACAATTACAGGAAGCCCAAGCTTCCACAAATAAGAGCTTAACATGATTGAATGAGCAAATTTGTGATTTGCACATACGAATATTTAGATATTTGATGATCAGAGGCTCCAGGAGTAACAGGTAAGTTTCCAGTGCCTAGCTCATGATGTTCAGTAGAAATGATCAGGAGCTTTTATTCTGAAATGCAATGTCTCTGAAGAGAACTGATATGATACTACCACAGCCAGTTTGACTCTGCTGCCCATTCCTACTCAACTCAACCATGAAAACATTTGTTTGTTCATTTGAAGAGTTGATTTATTTAATCTGATTCCTAGAAGATTAAAGATGTATGAAAGATCCTGTTGTAGGCAGAACTTTGTACTGTAGAGACCAGTGTAACTAGTTTAGACCAACAATAAATTAGTTCCTCTGCTCAAGGACCATGAGGAGCTCTCCAAATGTTTTTGAAGACCTGGGGCAGGATAATGAAAGGCAGTTTTAGGGGGAGAGAATCATCTAGGATTGCAGGGTCCTTTCCCACGTTAGACAGTTGTGAGTAACTTTCATTTTCAAGCATGAAGAATTCTCCAGTGCATCAAAGTTTGCTGCTTAAATCTTCCTGCCCCACACATCTACTACCATCTGATCTGGGTGTCTGGGACAGAGTCAGGAAATAGTGCAGACATATTCAGAACAGTTGTCTCTAAAATATTATAAAGATATTGCAGTTCAGTGGTGTAAAGAGTAAAAAATAAAAGCTTGACTTTAAAAGCTGTTGTTTTTTTGGTTTTTTTTACCACTGCAATTTGTTGGAGAAAATAAAAAGTATAAAACACTTTACCATTATTTTAATGGATACATCATGTTCCCCAGCATCAGAATTACAAAGGTGTAATTTGTTGTATTTATAACCTCTATCCTCATTTGCAGTGAAAATCTTAAACAGTTTCTTTAAAGAGATTTCACATGAAATACTTACCTACCTTGCTATTTTGCTCTTATTTATTATTATTACATATTTTATTCTTTTCCATCTCAGAAAATAAATGGCAAAAGACTAACTCATTATACAGGATCTCATAAAACTCTCACATTTCTTGGAAAAAAAAATGGTTTATGCTAAGATTGGTACTGACAAGCACTTTTTTAATTGCTAGTAATGCATACACAAAGAATACGGCAGATATTATCACTAATATTGCTGCTGAAGCTTCTCTGTATCAGAAGTCTCTGCCATCATTTTGTTCTCTAGAGGATATGGCTTGATTAGGGCAGTTCCATTGTTTCATCTGAAATCTTAGCAGATTAATACTTTCATCAGGGCATCAATTTGTCCCACTTTTCTTTTTGCTGCTCTTCATGAGTGACACAGCCAAAGGAATGCACCTCTTTAAACTGTCATTCAGTTTAACTCCTCCTCTGCAATTATACTGGCATGCATAATACATCATAACAAATTGGATTTTGCAAAGAAGCAACAACAGAAATTATATTTGCTTGTGGCATAAGATAGAAGCTGTTGTAATAGGGGAGAGAGGGGGTGAGCAACGGATAAAGAAATCTAATGAATTAAAACCACTTACAGAAAACAGAAGTTGCCTTCTATTTTCTCAAGGTTTCTTCTTCTTCTTTAGTATAAAGACCAATTGCAAAAGCAAGATGAAAGAAAAAAGGAAATACTAACCCAATTTAAATAGCTTTACAATTAGCAAAGATTTTACAAAATTGTACGTTGTGTTTGTTGTTTTAGCAGGAAGATTTTCTTCTGGTTTAGAGGTTAAAAATAACTGCCATATTTCAAGGAAAGCTTTTTGTTTGAACAAAAATTGTTAAGAGACACCATCAAGTGAAAAATCCTACTTCATATAGGACAAATATCTTTACCAGATCTCCTGGGTGGAATAAGGAACTTCCATTTTCCTTTGATGAGTAACAGCCCTTCCCCTATATACCAAACTCTGTGATGTTTTTCCAAGTCTCTCTAAGTCTAGCAGACTCAGTGCATCTGATTGCCAGGGTTACCAAAGATAAGGGGGAACCCAGAATATCCTTCAAGTAACTGACTGGAGCCAATAACATATCTCCAGTGTGCATGGGACTTCACGACAGCAACCAGATCAGTTGTCTGCTCCAGATCCCTCAAAAAAAGCAAAATATGCATTTCGCAGAACATCAGCAAAAAGTCTTTTGATTTATAAAAGAGTTTAGATGAAACAGAGGAATATTTTCAGTTGAACGCTGAAACCATTCTAATATTTTAACTCTGGGGTTGTTTGTCTTCAAAATATCCTTCAAATTTAAAACGTGTTTTCCCCGCACAATTTCTGTTACCTTAAATTTATTTCAATTCTACAGAAGATGCTGCATTTCATTTAGAAACAAAGGAAGGGAGGGATCAGCTTTGCTGGGACTAGGAAGAATATATTTGTGCTTTGAAAAATATACTATTTTTGGCTCAATGTTTAGAAAACAGAAATTTTGTGGGTAAAATTTGAACATTTAATGTGGAATTAGAACTACATTGTTCAGAAGCTCTGTTTTAACCTTTGCCCCAGCATCTCACATCTCCCATGAGGACGTGGTATAAAGTTCTTGATTCACACTTCAATAGCCTAACAACATAAATAAATGTAAAGTTTGGGAAATAAATATGTAGAAACACTATAAGCAAGAGCACAAAACCTAAGAACTGTAAACAGTGGCATCTTTATGGAAATCCCAAGCTCTTTTGCTCCCTGACTTTATAGGGATAAATATTCCCTGGAATGTTTCACTTTGCTTGAGAATAGTAGCAGTGACATTGGTGGTGACTTTGCATATTGCGGCTCTAAGTGATTGAGATATAAGGGATAGCTGTGATAAAGTGATATAAGGTGTGAGTTTAGACAGTGAACATTTCAAAATACTCATGTTAGAACTATGTAGTGCATCTTTAGGTAAGAGATTCAGTCTTCTCTAAAACTGCATCCTAACTTTTACTTTAATGACAGATGATAGCTTCAGGACCCTGCAAAGCCTCACAACATGGAAGCATTATAATACCAATTACGTGGAGAGTATTAAATTAGCAGCAAGATGACAACTTCTAGACTGATCTTAAAATAGCCAAGTGCTTTCCTACATATAATTAAGCCAAGAAGTTCCTTCTCAATGAGATTGGCAGAAATTCCTTCTCAATGAGACTGGCAGGTGGCTATATAGTTATTTCCAATAGCATTAGTGTATGTCACAGGGGTAGAAATTAATCAAGATCTGGGAAACAGGAGAGTGTTATGAGAACAGGCAATTTCGGCTGCCAATTATTTTGGTTGCATTGGCAGACTGCTAGCTGGAAAGCAACTGCAGCCAAAGTTGAAAAAAGTAGTATCTTTGTAGCCCATACTGTGTTCATCTACTCTTCACATTAGGATAAGACATTTGGTTGCTTACACAATTATTATCATATTAGTGATTATTTTAAAGAAGTGCCTTTGAGTTACTGCTTTTCCCATGCTGAAACAAACTACTTGGATTTCACTGTGAGTAAAATAAATACCTTCTGAGAATGATTAAAGAGCAGACTTTAAGCATATTTCTGTAGTTTAGTATCTTCCTGTGACTAGTTTTTGTTACAGAAAAATTGCATTTTCTATAATAATCTTTGGCTTGTACTTTTATTTTAATACTAATTATGTGACTGTACTATTGCACAGATAATTGTGGGAGTTGCCAAATTCTCATTTATGTTCAAATGTTAGTCTGTTCTTAGTTCCTTGTGCACCTGCATAAAAGAAGTCGGCCTGTTGTAAATGGCAGTTTGCTTCATATATGCAGTTTTTTTAGTTTATCAGATATTATTATGCTGAAGACTTTCATTCTCTTCATTTTTTTCTACAATGCAGTGCTGCATAAGCATGTACTCTATATTCACTTTTTTTCAGACCATATTTTAATCTTCATTTTTTAAACTTTAAAAATAATAATGAAAAACTCCCAACGGATTATGTCCAAAGATCATAATCAGGTCTGTATCTGGGTGAGATTTTTTTTTCCCTTCTGTTGAAGTTAGAGAGCATATTTCATGGTACTATTCCTTCTTAACAATAAGAAATTCACTTCTATGAGTAGGGCAAGTAGAATACTTGCATGTTAACAGGTAATGCTGTCCACTATGTAATAGGGAATTTTACGCAGAAATAAATGTGCTGAGGTTGATCTGGCTTTTTATGATTTTCATGCTAATCCATGTGCAAAAAATATAGGATCACAGGTAGAGATACCAGTTAAAATAATATTTGTTAGGTTTTTAACATTCCTTTGTGTTATATGTGAACCCAAACAGTATGATCCTATGAGGTTCAGAAAATAAAAGGATCAATCCTTTCTCTTTGCCCAAATTGAACAGGGAGCAATAGGTGTGAAAAATAAATTGCGTTTAGAAAATTCCATTGATTTAATAATTTAGGGTATAATTAAAAACACAGAAAATCTGATTAATTATTTTATGAGTTTTAGCCTACTGTGTCCTTCTAAATAAAAAGAGGATCTGCCACTGAAATCAAAGGAAGTTTTGCAGTTCACCTCAATGAATCCTAAGACTCACACATCAGATTTTGTTACAATAATACACATAATGATCTGAAGTAGTGGATGCATAGGCTTTACCTGAAAATTAAAGGATGGAAAAGAAAGGGTATACTGCCTTGGCAGCCTAATTCACAGGCTGCATTATCCTGCCCAGAGGTTAAGTGCCCTCAGACTGCAAAAAAAGCTTTAGCTATTTTCTCATAAAATGCAACATATGATAAAGATATTTAATGATCTCTGCAGCTGGTGAACAGTTAGTCTCAGAGGGCTGGAAGGTTCAGTAACTTCCTTAACTTTTAAATACTAAATGAACCTCACCAATGAAGCTAGACATCTTGTAAAACCAGGCTTTTAAAAAATATTCCGTACTGTCTGCTTCTATCCATATAAGATGTATGAAGAGAACAGCTTATATAATTAGATACATGGTTGATTCTCATTTTCTAAACATGCAAGATACTCTTGAAATTCTGCAATACCAGATGCTGCTATTCAGACATTATTGATTACAGTAAAGATGTGTTTTGAAACAGACAACTCAGTAATGGTAAGGACTTGAGTCACACTGATCACCTTGTTACACTTAAGGATGACATCTACAGAAAAACCTTCCCAAATCCCATGGGCTGCACTGCCCAGAGCTGCTGAACAACGATGTACCTTCAGTATTGGCATTTCATCACATTCATCACATCCTGCATCGTAACACTTCTGAAGTCACCCTATATATTCCCTAGCTTAAGAAAAATAGAAAAAACCCCACAACTTTAGTACATTCCTGACTAAAGTAATCAATGCATCATTATAACAAGGACTATAATCATATTCTAGCTATGAAGAATTCAAGCAATACAACAGTAGCGGGGCTGATGGGCCAAAGAGACTAAGGAACTATATTGCACACAGCAAGTGGTAGAGCTATGGGTGGATGGTTAAAGGACAGAAACCCCTTTGATTTGTCAGTCAGCAACATAAACTGAGACTGTTCTCTTCCCTTTTCAAATATGCCATGATTTCCCAGGCCTCACTGGTAAGACCACACTACATATCCAATACAATTCCACTTGAGTCTAGTGGTAATCCATATATACTCCAAAAGGCTCAAAAATGAGATGGACAAAATTTAACTACAAGTTAATTAAAAGACTGCTAACATCCTAGACCTGAAACAACTTAGAGTAAAACTGGACCATGAAAATGAAACTGCTTAGAAATAGTGATGGATCTTTAATTGCAAGTAGGTGGAAGATATCACCTGTTATTGTAAAAATGCATTCAAAATTTTCTCAGAAGATTTCTTGGTATCTTTTGAAAGAGGAGACAAGAATACATGGATTTCAGTCCTTCTTAAACAGTAGTAATGAGAAGTTCTACTTCATTCATTTGTGGCATGCCACAAGAATCAATTCTCTCCAGTCATTTTCTATAATACCCTCAATCACTGAGGTGAATTTGTCAGATTATCTAGATTTATGTGTCAATAAAACAATTATATTAAGCTCTTCCTATGTTTTACCACATCTCCAGTATACAAAGTGCTTAGATAAGGTCAGTTCCCTTATAAAAACACCTGTGTGCATTCAAATCCAAAAAAGACAGAGTGCTGAGGGGCAGAGGAAGGCATTAGGAAAAACATGAAGGAAGGTGCATTCTTCTTTGATTGAAAATGTTGTCCCCAAATTAGCCAGTTCATTACATAGCTTGAGGGTATTTGGATTCCTTGATGCAGCTATGTTACATAGTACTATCCATAAGCAGCATTTTCTATTATCACTGATTGCTACAAGGCTCCATCCCATCTTGCCAGATGAAGCCCAGCCTTTAGTTATTTACATGTGTCACCTCTCAGCTGGATTACAGCCATGTAGTTCCTGGGCATGAAGCCATCACACCTTAGGAAACTCCAATTAGTACAACATGCTGTAATACATGAGCTGCTCTGAGCAAATCTATCCTCTCTCACAGTGACTCCTTATTGACTCTTAAATAAAAGGAAATTCTCAGTTACTACTTTTAAGATAAACAATAGTCTGGGCCCAAGATTTTTAGAAGATTAAATAAAATTCTGGGACCCACGACCTTAAAATACAGCTTCACTCTTTCAGTAACATAATGCTCAGAAAGAGAGCTATAACTTGTCTACCTAGAAGACAGAATATCCCTAACAATGGAAGACAGAAATGAATTTAATGTGTATTTCTGTGATCTTACAAACTTTATGAAATATACATTGTTATAAGAAGAAAGGAGAAGAAGCAAAGGAAAAAGGAAAAGGAAAAAGGAAGAGGAAAAGGAAGAGGAAAAGGAAGAGGAAAAGGAAAGGGAAAAGGAAAATAAAAGGAAAAGGAAAAGGAAAAGGAAAAGGAAAAGGAAAAGGAAAAGGAAAAGGAAATGGAGTGGGAGTGGTAGAGGGAGAGGGAGAGGGAAAAGGAAAAGGAAAATAAAATTAAGAAAAAAAATCAACATTTTTGAAAAAAATAAAAAACAATACTGTGAAAATCATAGCCTCCACTACACATGCTTTCTTGCCCCAAGGGAGAATGTTTTGAGAATAAAAAAGAAAATGTAATAAGGAAATAAAATAATAAAAAATAAACAGATGTTTCCTAATAATCTACTGAAAGGCACTCACAAAAGATTAATGAGTGCAGCACAATGCCTGTATAGAACTGACAGCATGGACTACCTGAATGTGTAGTTATGTTTCCAGTCATTTAGTTGGGGTTTTTTTTCTGCACATATTGAATCTATTGGTTATTCCTTTAACGAGCAAATTCCTGACAAAAAAGAAGGTGCCAGTGTAGTGACAAAAGCTTCATTACTATCTACATCTCTCTGAGAAGAGCCCTGTTCCTGGTAGACAGATGTCTATCTCCAAACTGATACCACTGCTGAAAATTGCAGAACACAGACCATGGGACCCTGGCACCTTCCTTTTCTCTCCTTCAAAGATTTTCCCTCCTAGTGCAGTGAACAAGTTAGTGCTGGCGCTGGAGCAGAGGCTGCCCTGTGGCTGCCCACGCTGCGCAGCACCTGTTCCAGTGCTGAGCCCAGGGCTGTAGTCTCCAGGGTTACCATCCGGCACCTTTCAAAAGCACTAAATTGAAAGAAAAAGGTTCCTACTGCAACCGTGCTGCATGAGGAAATGATGCCAGCTCCATGAATGATGAGTGTTCTGCTTTTCGTGTTGAAATTGTTTGTCCTGTTGTGCATATCCATAAATTAAGCAGCTGTTATATTTTTTTTTCCAGTTAAACACATCTCTTACTATGCATAATAGGTCGTTCAGATGTGTGTCTAATCTGTCTATCCTCACTAAACAAAAGACTAGATTCAGGCTTATAAACAAGGAGTCAGTTGTAGCACATTCATTAAAAAAAAAAAAAGCAGAAAAAAAAAAAAGCCGTAGAGTTGAGTTCTAAAAGATTAACAATGGGAAAATCTTGAGACCAATAAAAGAAACAAGAATAAGTGGGTCTACACTCCAAACTTGATGGCAAAACTCCCTCCCAATTCTCTCTACTTTTTCAGAAGATAAGAAAAGCTTATGTTTAATTAAAAATAACCATGTATTTGCACTTGCTAAACTGATCTCCAGATCACATAGGCTTTTTCAATAAAGACCATACAAAATCCTTTGTTAATTTGTCATCTTAGTATTCAGCTGGTATGCAGATTCCTGTGGACAGGTGAAGCTTGTGTCATAGGTCATTAATCAGATATTCTCCCCCTCACATACAAGAAAGAATGGCAATTGATCAGTGATCCTTAAATCTTTTTGAAGTCACTGAAAAGCAAGAGTTCAACTTTTCCTAGAATCTGAGAAGCTGAATTTCATTACAAACAAACTACTCTCCTGCTGCTGAAAGGCTGCATTAGATATACTCAAAAGGAAATGCTGGAATTCCACGTTGTGTGCAGAGTAGCCTGTCCTTTGAACATATTTAGTTCTTCCCTCCACTCCATTCCCTACAGCCAATGAATGCACATCTAACCTTTATAACCTTGAAAGGTGCCTACAGTAATAATCGTTTCTTATCCATATGAAATGTGATTTTCTGGAGGGTCTTATTTAATAATTTGTGATGGGTGATATCTTGGAGCAAAGACCTCAACAGATAAGGACAAAAGCAACATGTGTCAACAAAAGTGACCCCTCCAAACTGGATCCTCCAGTCCCGCTGAGCTGGGCTCACTGAAGACTGCAAGTAGGAAATGAAGATAGTAGAGGATAGACTTGGGTTGGCAACTTCAGTCTCATCCTAGGAAGACAGTCACATAAAAGCTTAAAAACATATTAGCCTCAACTGTATCTCTGCCACTTTTGGAAGTGACACAACAGTTACAGGACAAGGAACATTTCCAATCCTCATCTCTCTTTTTGCAGTCAAGGTGAACTGACTGAACTTACCCAATATCTGTATTATTTAATATCCTGTTTGGCTTGGAAACTGTTCATGCTATTGCTATGTAATGGTCAGCTCTCCAGGGCACTGCCTGCTCTCTTCTTTGCAGGTTTGGGGCGGAAAAGGGTTCATGAGACCACAGCAATTCAGGCAAGATACAGTCTGGGCAGGTCTCAGATTTCATGCATGGTCTTGGTGTAGTAATTATGTAGGTACTTCTTAATGGATGAATTCCAACCTATAGGATTTCATACCTCCTCAGGAGTATTTGGTTTATTAAAAATGCAAAAGAGTTCCCACAAACAGAAAAGGAACTGAAAAAAAATTCATTAACTAAAATTGAAAAAGCCAGTTTGGTGATATATTCACCCAACTTTGCTTTTGTCGCTGGTTTTAGAGATTCAGACTTTTTAATCTGTCAGAAAACTTTGTCTCCTGCTGGGGCGAAATGTGACTTTTTCTAAAGAAAAGAAAGGAAAGGAAAAGAAAAATGAAGACATTTTCTTAAACTTATTTTACTGAAACTGTTGGCAGCCCTAGTAGTTGGTGACAATTGTGTCTGGGAGAATAAATCAATGCTGATAAAGCTGCAGACTGTTAGATGACATTTTTCTCAGGTGACAGTGTTCTACTATGTCTCCTAGCATTATTATCTTTTCATTGGCTTTGAGATAGTACAGAAAAGAGTGAAGAAAAGATTCTGAGCAGAACAAATATAGGACAAAGACAGATGAATTAAGGCCTTCTACCTTCTACCTTCTTTCCCAAATCTTCATTGTCTACTTAGACTGCAAGGATGTCAAATGGGGATATCTTACTGCTGGAGCTGCTTCAGGGCCCTGGTAGGTCTGGGCACCATACCAACAGCCACTTACTCTCACCACTCATCCTCTTCCACTCTGATAATCACAGCAGCAGGTTGATTATTGGGTTGTAAAATACAAGGGATTTAGTGCTGACTGCAGCACTGAGTGCCTCCTCAAATTCCTCATTGCAGATCATTTTCATAAAATTTGTCAAGGGTCTTGTCTGAATTGTATTTTCACATAGTTAATCCTCTGTCTGTAGAGCAATCTGGCCCTGTGCTGCTTGCACTGCAAAACATGCCTGTGGCTGACCTCTGTACAACCCTTCACATTCATCAGGATGCAACTGTCCCAGCCACCCACTTAGCAGGTCCTGACAAATACTGGTACAGACACATGTGGACTGACCACAAAGAAAGGTAAAGACAGTGAGGAAATGAAAAAAAATCTAGGGGAGGTAATATGAGATTACTGCTGACAGACTTTCCCTAAGTACATCCTGAAATGTGTAGGAATAGTCCATGGAAAAGAATAAGAGATATCTCTGACTTCAGGCCCTGAACTTTGGCAGGGTACACAGAAAAGTTCACTGGGAGCCAAGCTTAGCAGTTTATGATAAGGACGAGTTAATAAAAGGGAAAATGAACATAGCCAGTGCCCAATAGTAGTAGGTAGAACAAGTTCTGACTAGGAGAAAATAGAGTATTAATAAACAAGTTATCTGCTTGGCCTTAATAAGAGAGAAAGAAATAGTTGGAATTTTCCCCATCCATTTTCTGGTCTAGCCTATTCATTTGGTGTATTTTTGTTTTTCTTTTTTTCTTTTTAATTATGGATGGTGAAACTGTTGCCACCTTTGATCCCACTTGTGACCATATTAAAGGTATTTATTCCCTACAGCTAAAAAATTTTTTTTGTTCTTCCTCCAAAGGCTCAGTACTTACAGAGCTGAAAAGGATCACAAATAGCTGCCTAGAAATAGGGACAGGACAAGGGAAAGATAGCACAGGAATGCATTGTGTTTTATCTTGACAGACAACAATACTCTTCTTAGGTCATGTTTCCATTCTGAAAATTAAGTACAGTTGAAAACAATGAAAGTATTTTGTAAAGGAAACAAAGATTATATTATTCAAGAAAAGGAAGTGTTACAAAAATACCTCAGGATGAGACAAGAAACAAAATGTCAAGTACTTCAATATTTATTTTTGGAAGCTCCATCATTTTGTTTTTAATTAATATCTAGTAAATCCTCTCTAATAAACAATGCTTTCTTCCATACTGCCCTTCAAACATAGGCCATTTCCATTATGCATTTATTTCCCAAGATATTTTTAACACATAGTTTTCCTAGTAAGATGACTGATTTGTGGAATTAAAAAAACAACCAAACAAACAAACAAAAACCCACCGAAAAACTTGCTGTGCAACTAAACTGAGAAACAGGACTTTGTTCACTAATGGATCAACTGACAGTCAAAAATAAAGGTGTCCTTTCCTCTGAAGGACAGTACCTTAGCAGAATTCAGTGAAGTTTTCAAGTGGATTCAACTAAAGTTAATTGAAGTCTGTTATTTAATAAAGAATATAAAAATCTATTAAGTTTCTTGGATCAAAAGCTATGAGAAATGTATAAATACAAACATGGTTGAAAAGGTAAGAGAAATGTGGAAATATAGACCTTTGAACACAGAGTATTTTTGTTTCAGTAACTTCATTAAGATGTCTGATGATCCAAATTCAACAGCAATGCAACATATAGTCTTTTATATAGCAACATGGCCAGCCCTGGATATTATTCCTAACACATCTTCCCTTACATACATTTTAAATAGTCTCCATAAACTGCAAAGTAATACTGTAGTTGCAAGATTTTGTGAGATAGTATTGGAAAGGTACTTTAAAATAATTTCTTTGCTATGTTCACATCATTGCCTTGTGATCATAGGAAATAGCTGCTGAAGAAGACACCTTCATGCTCACATTTATTCCTTTTACCTGATCGTAAAAAATGTTTCTTAGTAGACTTTTTGCACTGAAATTTATTACTTTGTCACTAATGATCTACTTTACCATATTTCCAATATTTTATTCCATATTCACAAGCCCATTCTCATTTCTGAACTACAAACTTATTACCATATAATTACTTCAGATAAAAATAAGATGATAATTTCACTTAAAATGAAGTGTATGTGAAGTAATTCTATTAACTTCAAGGGGTGACACTCCAAAATTAAAGCATTACCACACTTAGGCTGCAATACTTAGTTTTTAGCTCTCAAGATTGTTATTAAGTATCTGAGAATTCGACAGAGGAGAAAAGAAGAAGAAGAAGAAAAAAAAAGATCCCTGTTTCTCATTGTCTTAAATTCAGAGTGCTTTGGTATGGCAGTGTTGCACTGAAAAAATATTGTAAGGAATAAATTCTTTATAAGCACATTCTATTTAAAATTCTGTATTCTCTTTTTCTTCAGGTAGCAGCTACTGAAAAAAACAACCCCATATTGTAATACTGAGTAGTGAACAATCACTATCACCCGCAGGCATTCTCTATGTAATGTAGTAGGAGCCGCTGTTTAAATGCATTCTGAACATCTGACACACACACGCTGTACGATAAGCGTCTGTCATGACAGTGCTAACCTAAGGCCAGAGACTCTGAACTACTGCCTTAACACTCAAAATACTATTTTTGAAGATCAGGGTTGAAATACAATACCAATGGGGAAAAGTAAAGATACTGTTACTCCAGGAATTAATTACTGGGTTATTCAGTTGTGCCCTTTTCACAAACACTAAAAAGTCCTTAAAAATACATAGAAGACACAAGAACAAAAAAGTGGTAGTTTTCAGTTCCAAGATAGGGAAGGCTGAAGGCTTGCAACTTCTGGCAACAGGCAGAAGGATTGCTCACCTGCAGATCTGCAATTGCAAAACAGCTTCAGTTGCTTCGTAGCAAACTAGGGGAAGAAAGCTCTGTTTGAGTCAGTATCACCAACAGGATGCAGCAAGTGACAGTAGTGGGAAAACTCCTCCTGCAGGGCAAGTGGCACCTATCTGCCACCAGACTCACTGTGCAGGTAGGTTTGTTGCTTACTGGAGGCAACACGAGGCCATCTGAGCAGTGGAGCAGGCACTCGAGAGGTTGTGCAGCCTCCTTCCTTGGAGTTTTCCAAGGATCAGCTGAACAAAGCCCTAAGCAGTCTTGTCTGACCTCCAGATGGCCCCACTTTGAGCTGTCAAATGGACTAGGGACCTCATGAGGTCCCTTCCAACCTGAGTTGTTCTGTGATTCCATCAGGCCAGGAGAACATATTGCTCAAATTACAGGCAAACTGTGCAATTGCATCTTCCCTCAGCGCCCGCAGCATTAGATCATGTGCAAAAAAAATGGAGGAAATTTATGCCAGCTACCAAGGGCAACTATATGGCAACAGAAACTTGTACAAAAGAGAGGGAAATGTAGAGCAGTTCCTTCTAAAAGTATATTTTTACAATGTCTTTGTAGCTTCAGGGCAAGACAGTTCAGGTGCTGCAAGAGATTTTACATTTCAAAATACAGCTGGCACACACATCAGCAACAAGATTCACCCTAGCTTCAGTAAAAAAATCCCCTTACATTAATAAAGCCAGAATGAAAAGCAAAGGAAATTCTTACATTTGTGGCAGTACATTGCAACTGTGATACACGAAAGCAGAGGAAGAGATAGCAGCAAGTGCAATAGCATTTTCTGCAGTCCTCCAACCAGCCATAGCAGTCACTGAGGTTGTTATCCCTCACTCTTTACATCCCAGCTTAACATATTCTCATTTCATTTATCCCCATTCACAAAACCCTTGCTTTACTCAAATACTTTGCCTCTGAACAGCCTTTCAAGGAAGGAGCATGGAAACCACTTAAAGAATTTCTAGACTCAGCTTTGAAACTTGCTCCAGGCTCTTAGCCAGGAAACCAACAGTGCTAAAAAAACAAAAAACAGCACCGCAAGAAAAGTGTGGGGCTGGCATGGACAGACCAGCACACTGTCAAATCTCTCTGTGGAAAAAAACAAAAACCAAAACCAAACCAACCAACCAAAAAAAAAACAAAACCAAAAAACAGCACCGCAAGAAAAGAGTGGGGCTGGCATGGACAGACCAGCACACTGTGTCCCTTTTCCCTGCTCCCTCAGGAGCAGGCTAGCTATGCAGTGAGCTTTGGTAGATGGCCACACTCTCAAATACCAAGTACAGGGAGCAGCAAGAGGCAATTGCAGGCACTTAGTGTCAACCCATTGCTCTGATTCTCTGCCCTGACCTTTTTGTAACTTGCCATTAAGTGTCAAGAGGGTCTAAAACATTTCCAAATCAGAGAGGTAGTATTTTACATGCCCTTTCCCCTTTGCTCTGCACTGGCATAAAGAACCCCTTAAGAAGCAGTATCAATGACTTAAATGACCCCTTTTGGGGATGAACCCACTTTATCTCCCTCTGCCTTCCTGATGTGCAATCTGCATGCCTGGAGTTGTATCCCAGCCCAGTTTCCCCACTGGTGACCAAATAGAATTTTAGAAAAACTGTTTCAATGGTTAGACTGTTAAAGAGACAGAGTAAACAACAATTACTCATTTTTGTTAGGAAGTTGCCTTCCCTTCCCATGGAAAGACAATGCAAGCAAATCAATATTAGCCGTACAGAATGCTATTGCAGGAGTGCACCCAAAGAAGATAACTGTGGCTCATATCTTTTAAAAATGACTAATGCAAACCTCTGTCCATAAATAAATACTTACAACAAACCAGCTGGTTTTAGTTTGAGATGTTTGACTTATAAGATCTCAATTTTATAATCAAGGCAAGCAAGTCCCATGAGCACAGACTGAAGTGTAAGCACCCATTCTGGTTATTCTGACTGAGAAATGCTCTAAAACAAATTTCCAAATAAGAAAAAAAAAAAGAGTATGTGATAAGATGAGAAAAAGCACCAGTAATTTATTTATGTTGTTCAACCATTGGTGATGAAACATCAATAATCTTTATTTACCAGTAACAACAACTGCCAATGAGAAATTTCAGTTGAACAAAGATGACTGCATCTTATTTATTCACTTCATGCATGACTGAATACTTACATCAGTAACTTCTTGCAGGCTTTCTAGGCTCTGCCATATCACAGAGACACTGTGCTCCCTCACCAACATTCTAGGGTATGGTCAGATTGATCAAACTGAGAATGTGAGATTTCCCACCTCTGAGTACACATGGAATCAGCCTGTACAGATACTTTTACAAGCAAGCTCCCTGACCAAATGTGACTCAAGATGGTCACTCTTGCATTTACTACCAAGAAGTACCCAGCTGGTGTTGCTAAGAGGGATCCTAGCAAAAGGTTAGCACTGACAAGATTTTTTTTTTTTTTCCTTCTCTGCCACAGGATCCAAGGATAACTTTAGGATATTCCCATGATTTATAGATTTACAAAATCTAGCACAGTCAAGATCCTGATCCATGGTTAACCCTAAGAATTTTGGTAATATTTAAATATAATAATGCTTTTTGTCTCTCTTTTTGAGAAAATTTATTTCTAAAGTAGGGATAGCAACACTTCATGACCTCAGAATAGAGTTGCAATATTGCACTAGTATTTGAAAAGACTCTTGCAGTGTACATCAAGCAGAAAAGCCTATATATGAGCAAATAAGTCATGTATCTGTACTGTCTACAAGAAGCTGCTGGTTGCTTTATACTTCTAACGAAAAAATATCAAACCAAACACCCACCAGGATAATTTTTACCCTTGCTCATAGTCCAGCAAGAATGTACAAGGACTAAACATACATAAAGACTGACTTACCAGTTTGTAAAAATTCTGACAGTTATGGCCATGAGGGTGATGACTCCTTCTTTAGTAAAGGGCCTTAGCCTCACATGTTTTCATTATAGCACCTATGCCTACTAAAAATGCATTTAAAATTAATGTGTAAAAAGTTAAACTTTTTTTTTAAGCTAGGAGCTGTGGAGAACATTGAAAAATTGGACCAGATATCATGTAATAAATATTTATCTAGTTAGATCTATTGATCTAATGTGCACGTTTACATAAAATACACAAGTGTTATACAAAAAGTATATAGTAGCAGATACTTTATACAGATTAAATGTTATTTTTATACATCTCTGAAGTCTGTGCCTCATATTAATACAATAGATTGTCAGAATTTTCCATTGTTCCACTTCAAAGCATGCAATTACATTACCTTAATTGGAAGCACTGATGTGTTTTCACCAAGGATGTTTATTTGTATTCTGACTACTGAGATATAAATATGGGACCTTTTGCTATATTTAGTTTTCTACTTACATGAATTTTTGTTCTCTGCATTTTATCTTTACAAGCTATCATATTGAGTTTATTTCCAATGCAGAAACTAGGAAATTGAACTAATATAATGTAAAAACTTTTTTTTCTGGTGGGGATTTCTGATCAGTTATGTATAGTCAAGGAACTCATTAACTGCAGAGAGCAGCAGTGAGAAGTGCCACAACTTTTTCACTTGTGAATTGCAGCAGAATCCAACAGGTTAGGAATTCATACACTGAACCATTGGCATGCATTTGTCCGAAGGACACTTGCAAAGTTTATGTGTCATTTGCTATCAGTACAGTTAACATGGATACCCAGAACTTTTTATAGCTTCAGCATTAGTGCAAATATAATGTATTTGAGATGTTCTGAACTGTTGGAATGAGAATGTAATCCTTCTTTCAGGATTTTTCACTTAGACAACATTCTCAGTTCATCATACAATGTCTGTATCAAATTACACTAATCCTTTTCTAATCCTACAATAAAAATACATTACTTTGCCTTGCACTTTGATTACTGTAATACAGTTCTGTTTACCTATATATATAGAAGTCTGAACATGGCTTGAAGTACACTGACGCCTGTGATCAATGGCTATGAGAACTGTGTAGATCCATTAGAGAAGGAGTCTTACATTTCTCTCAGTACAATCTGCCATTGCTGATTGTTTTTCCTCCAATAATTTGCTATTAACTGAAAAAAAAGTAATTAAAAAAAAGGCTCAAGATTACTGATTTACTGATCAGGTCATAGCATTCTAGATTTATCATCTAATTAAGGTTTTACTCCACAAAAGGTTATGTCTTTGGACTTTGCCTTGACTCATCTAACATGCAATAAATGTATTACTGAAGGTTTAGACTTGCTTGATTTTTGGTCTCCTGGTGATTTACACTTGAATTTGCATAACAGCACCCTTGAGACTGTTTCAGAAATGCAGTTCCCAACACAAATCTAAAAAGTGCAAATGAAATATCTAGCTGTAACCTTATACAGTCACATCTGTTCACCTCAGAATTGTCTAATTTGACCTTTTGAATTTAGCTGGTTTTCTCAATATTCACTCAGTGTTCAGTCCAATGAGAAAAACATTTTGGATTTCTCACAATGTGCATCTAGAGATGAAATGTCATTTACCTGGGGGATGATCAGAACATGTTTAGTGTTACGCTTGCATTAGTTGACACATGAGTGCTGATTAGATGAAAAGGTCTGCAGCCATCCTAAACTGACAGCATACAACACAGCGCAGGTATTAATCATGCTTCCCCTTTAGCTTGGAGCATAGAAGTAGGTGAAGAAGAATAAAATGAGGAACAAACTATCCAAAATATGAAAAAAAAAAAAAAAAGGAATATGTCTGACAGTCCATTTAATTTGGTTAGGAGTGGACTGCTGTTAAAGCTACAACATTAGAGTACCATTACTGAAAAGTTAGTTTTGCTGATATGCAGATAAATCAGAGGCTTTTCCCTTAAACAGTGATCTCCTTGTTTGGAATGGGCTTATGTATAGAAAAGAATTGGATAGTTTTGTCTGTGAAAATGGTACTGGCCCCACAAGTGGAACTCATCTAACAAAATGCTCATGTGTTCCTTTACTTTCCCTTTCTCTGAGCTCATCCATGTCACACAAGTACTACATGAACAAGGCAGTTGATATCTCTGTCACAGACCAACCTGGTATTTGAGCATTTGGCTACCTCAAGATGCCACTAAACAGCTGCAACCAAGATCATGGCCAGCAGCCGATGTGGGAGAATGGCTGTCACTGAGGGGAAGGAAACGCTTTTGTTAATCAGACTTGGACACAGCAATACTGTCATAATAATAAGAACCTAAGAACCTTCTTCAGCCTTTGCCCAAGTTTTTATGAAGGAGCAAGTGCAACTACACTGGGGCCAAACGGTTCAAGGGTCCATGTGCCAAGGTACAAAAGCAGGTAAAGGTAGGCAGAAATGTGGCAGTCAGGTAAACAGGAACCATTATCCCTCTTCTGGCACAATCTAGGCCAGCTGCACTTCATTGCTGGTCTCACTGACTGGGCCAGAAACTAAGGCAACTCTCTTCTCCTCAAAAATCTATATCTTCAATAAATAAAAAGAACTCCTTGTCAAGGAATTTTTATCGTGTTATACCTAATATGTGTTAGTGAAATGGATGAGATGCTAGAGCTGCCTTGCCTTTCCTAGCATTTATAGTGAGATAACTGTCCTTTCAGCAGCAAAGTTCCTCCTTTGGTAGAGCTTGTTCTCATTCTTTCTGTATCACTAATGGCTTCAGCTCAGTGGAGAACAGGTTCAGTCCACTGGAATCAGTTTTCAATGATACAAAATGCAATCAAATCAAGGTACTGCCCCTAGGATATCAGCTACAGAATAGATTATAAAAAAGGTTTCAAATTTTAAGTTCAGTGCAGTGAAGTTTTGTATAAGGTTTCTCTAGGTGCCCCTGCAGAAAACAGTTGATAAAATATGATTCCTACCAATCTTGACAACTTCCTACAAAAAAAGCCCACAATCAGACAAATGCCACAATGTCCTTTCATCATCTCCGGAAGCTGAAAATATCAATACACTTAACAGAGGTGACTCTGAAATTCCTTGCATATCCCAGGAAGCCAGGTTATAACACTCATATCTTTAAATGTAAATGTCCTGGAAGATTTGCTATTAAACATATAAAATATATAGGTTTAGGTATGGGATAAGAATTTTCTTTTTGTTTAGCTAAAGATTCTTTAATGTAAATTAAGCAAGACATAACAATATGTGGCTGTGTGAGACTGCAAGACCTCTCTTTTTGTGAATTCTAAGCAGAAATGATGCACTAAGCATTACTTCACTTTAAATGAAACAAAAAAACCCAACATTCCCCATGGAACAAGTAATACGAGCAAAGGTCTGTACAAGTCCCTTAATGATGGAACAAATTTTATATTGCAAGCCATAAGGATGACTGAATGGTTCCTCTGTAAAACGTGAAAAGATATATGGGGGAAAATATTTTAGAAGATGCCATAGTAAATTAGGAGTTTCATGCCTGTGAAGAAAATCTGAGGAAAATCTATCTTCAGGATAGATTTTAACTTTATTACAGTAGAACTAATTATACATTCATTAAAAACAATGACTGTTTTATTAAATGTGGCTCTTTCTGCTGCATTTTCTCTTAATGAACACAAAGATCTAATGCTAATAATATGGTTTTATACATTAACATTAGGAATAAAATATATATGGGGCACAAGCATGCTTTTGCTTAAATTATTTGACAGCACTTGACAGAATCAGGACCTATATGTGTTTTGGGCATACAAATTAACTGAACTTAAAATACTAATCCTTGAACATTTCCAGAAAGCTATACCTCATAGTACCAGCATAATAGCTAACTTAACATTTCAATAAAATTATTCATCTGTTGATTTAAGTAGCAGTTATTGTTATTTAAGAATTCATCACAGAGAGAGCTTTTCAGGAATTTCTGTTTTAGTTGTTTTGCAACTAAAATATTCTCAAGTGGTGATTTTTAAAAAATATTACACAATTAAATAAAATTTTATAGTCTATGCATCTCATTTTCATAAGGGAAATTTGTAAATCATGCATTTATTAGCCAATATTGTTCTATTTTTTAAATTACCGTCAAATTACATATGTCTGGTAACTCCCTTTGAAGTAAATGAGTAACATTTATTCTCAATAATGCTTTCATTTTAACTAGGCACATTAGATATCATTAGTACAAATTCATTATAAATTACACTTCAGATTTCATATAGAGTTATTTACCCAGACCTTTTTTATATCTGAAAGTTAACTAAGATAATATTAGTTTTAGTAAATGCCCTACAGTTACCCAGATTTTAATATGAAATTATTTTTCCCTGTTTTTTATTGTATTCACAAGGCACAAATATATAACCTAGATTTATTTCACAACTATTAAGTTCTATATTTATTTTCATTCTAATGATATATCTAAATTTATAAGTGTAGTTTAAAATGATGCTTTACAAACTACTATTTTTAATTTAATTAATTAGTTTAAAAGGTACATGAATTCTAAATAATTGCCTAATTAAAAATAAACTTAATGCTGTTTTATATTATCCTTCTTTAAAAAGTGATTTCTGCTTAATGTACTGCTTTCAGCTTCATATGTTGTTGCAGTACCTACATCCATTACTTTTAGTAAATTCATGGAACAACTCATAATTTCTGCTCTGCCTTCAGCATGGATGTGAGTACTGATAGGAGCTGTTGTCACTCCGCCAAGCTGGAGGCTCTGTAACGGCTTTCAGGGCGCTTCTTGTACTCACATCATACCTGTTGACCTGTTCATTGAAAGCTGCTAATGCGTCTGATTTGTACATCAGGGCTGTCAAATACTGCACACAAAAGTACAAAACCAAAAGAAAGAGCAGAACATGGGGAAGAAGAAACCTCAGTCTTTCACTGACAGCAATATCAAGTCAGGTGGCGAAGTAGCTGGAGAAAGGTGCCCACACTTCACTGCTGCACTTGCATGCTCTGGATCTTGCCTGCCCCTGAGCTTCCTCCGAGCCTTCCTGCAAACCAGCCAAAACTCACTTCCACCAGGGCACCAATCAGGCTTTACCCCCGTCTCAGCCATCTTCTCCGCAGATGAGAGAGACAACCTCGTACCAACACACAGTGACCGTAAGCTCAGGGAGTCAGCGATGAGCTGATCCCAGCATTCCACATGTTGATGCTGTACCAAGCACAGCTGGGCTCCCAGCCATGACCACACACCCCTTCCTTTGCCTTCATCATACCTGCACCCACACTGTTTCCCTGAATGGGAAAAATACAAAGAAGGAAAGGGGATAAGAGAGTATGGAAGGAGAAAGAACTCATGCAGCCTCTGCACGGGCCATAATTTGGGTTCAAGTAGTTCAGCACTTTTGTATAAAAGAAAGAAGTGTAAGTGAGAACAATTGTCAGAATTTTTCTGTCAAAGATTTCTGACATTTTTTTTTTTTTTCCATAGAAATGCCAGGAATGAATATCACTGAAGCAAGAACAACAGAAGAGATGTGCAACATGACCCTTATAATTAAGTAAAGCATGCAAATGGCAAATCTAATGAGGGAGAAAGTGCATTCACGATCACTTTAACTGTTATCTTTAAATATTTGTTTTCTGTTTGTATTTACGTATTTTTCCTTTCCCACCCACACCAAATTAGATGGGAAAGAGGAGCCAGAGTTCAGGTAGCAAAGGAAGCTATAACTCCAGCTGTGCCTGCAGCTAGAAAAGCAGTATGAAAGAAGCAAAAGAATTCTTGTGCTCTTAAAAACAGCAAAACAGCAACAAAGGACAAAACAACCTTTTCCCTGTGCCCCCCTTTTTCAATCTTTGTTTCAAATGGGCAAATGACTTCAAAATGACTGTTCTTAATCAACAGACTCACAAGACTTATTCTGTCCTCTGAAAACAGAAGGAAATGTATGGAAAAGCTCAATATGAAATGTAACATGGTCTGATATTTAAAAGCTGCCAGCAGCCACAACTTCTGACATCTGCAGTTGTTTAGCAATTAAGTATAAAACCTCACTCAGTTTTGTTAACCTAGTTGTTACATTTTTAAAAAGAATTTATAAAGTAATAAATTCAAAGCCCTGGAAGTTCTAGAAATAAGGTGGGAAGACATAATCAAAGCTTTTGTCAATTAACGTTTTTTCTTCCAATTCTAACAATATTACAGAATTTCTTACCTATCCTTAATACAGACTTGGCCAATTTTTTATTATCTTAAAAATCAAGACTGATTTGAATAAATCTTCCCACCAAAAATTAAGAACAACTTGTATGTGACTGGACAGAAAATTAAAAAAGCTATTACTCAAGTCTCGATGTGAAATAGAAGGTAGGACTCAATAACATTATTTCATTGAACCTCAGATACAGGGGGATATGTCTATATGTCTGAGTTTGTGATACCTGTGGATTGACATCCAAAATTACAATTCCAGAGTCTGAGGTGATGTTAGTCAAATAAGCCTCATCAGAGCCTCTAAATACTGCACAAAAATCAGTTTTTCTTTTTTTCTTAGGGTAGTATAATGAAAATATTGAGTATAAGTTCATCTCCTATACAAACTCAACATTTTTTTTTTATTTTCACAAGAAATCACAATGTATCCCAACAACTTACGATAATAACATTTTACTTTTACCAGATTTACTATTATTTAGCATATGTAGCCCTTCTATTAGCACATTTGAAAAAAACCAGTGTTTTCTGTTATATACTCATATCCAAAGGAAATAGGATTCTCCTCTCAGTGCCCTGAATTACTTCTGGTAAAACTCAGAAGTTATAACCAACTCATTCATGCAGTTGTTGCCAACTCACAGGCTTACTGCATATCATCATGTGTGAGGAATCAAAACTGTCTGTGATGAGAACAGCCTTTATATTGCTATGAGTCTAAGCCTATATGCTGTTTCCATTGGGTTACTTTCATTAGCTGCTGTTTCACCACATCTCCCAGATTGACTGTGGCCCACTTTCAACATGGCTGCTTCATGTGACCTGGAATGGTGACAGTCAAAGCTCATCCTCCTAAAAATCTCTTACATATTTATAAAAATTCCCTTTGCTTATGAATTATTTAGTGTCTCAGACTTTTTAAAGCTGTTTTTTTTTTTTAAAGGGAATTTAAGAGGTACCCAAACAAAAGCACTCAGAAAATAACAACTTGGCTAATATGAAGTGCCAGTCTTACTGTTAAAATTAACTTTATACACATTATAAAACACAACTAAGAAAATAACGCAAAAAAATACTGTAAGATAAAGTAAAAACAATACATAATTAATGCCATAATAAAAGAGCAATATGATGGAAAACTGTAATGGAACTAAATACAGCACTGTGAAATGCAGCCCATAAACATGCATAAAATATGCATAAAGGTGCTACTGCTCTGAGCCTGGTCGCACAAAGGAGGATTTCATGAAGTGACTAACGGTTCACTTGTTCCGACCTGTAGTCTAGAAAAGCACTGAGAGACAGAAATTTTATTTGTCACTTGAACCATTGGTAGTAACTGAAGGAAGAGAAATGCACCAGGGAAATGGTAAGAGGAGGGTGGGAGGAGAGGGGGATGCCAAGAAAGCTGGAAAAGCATACGAAGTACTGCGGTCAGTAGTGGAAAGTTATATTCTACCATCATCTATTCAAACCATGGTAGTACCTAAGTACTATAATCACGGATCAATGCCCCATTATGACAGGTTCTCTGGAAACATTTTTGTTAAAGGCAGTACCACCAACCAATTTAATTGATTTTATTTTCAGTGCCATGCTAATTACTCTTCAATGTACAAATCACCTACCAGAAAATAAAAGAGAATTGTTATATGGTATTTTTGCTCTTTGTTATTTTAGGAGAATATGTAATAGTAATTAGAGGTTTAATTGATTAATTTTGCAATTATTGCCCAATGCCATAAAAACATTATGAGAAGAGGTACAAAACATATTTTTAATTATAGCTACTGTTCAGAATCAGGGCTGCACTGTATCACAAATACACACCAAGTACTGTTTTCCACAGAAATCAGTTTACTCAATGACTCTAGTGCACATGCCAGACTTGGATATCCTTTCATATGCTGAGCATGAGACTAACAGGAGTTGAGTTTTACTCAATGAGGTGAATTAAGATATCTGAGACTGATTGCTAAATTGCCTACGTTATGCTGGGCTTTTCAGTACTGAAAAGATAATTCATGACCCCTCTTTTTAAGCTGCATCCATGTTCCTTCCCTTTGGTTATTTGACCATTGGCACAGACACACATAAAATTGGGATGCACAGCTATCTGCGTGAATTATCTGAAATCCTGATCTCAAATAATTTTGAGAATTAACAGCTGAGATAAAGAAAAATTTATATTTTACAGAGATTTTGTTCCAAGCCAAGATGATGCTACACTAGAACATATACTACTGGTTTATGTTATATTCTTCTCCTGTTTTTTAGCTGGGAGAGAGCTAGGTTTCTTTTTAGTAGCTAGAATAGCACTGTGTTTTGGTTTCAGCATGGGATTTGTTGATAACACACCCATGTTTTCAATTGTTGCTGGAAGCCAAAGGACTTAATGTTTTGCTAGTCTACAAGTGCTAGGTCTAGGGGGGTGATGAATATTTAAATTAAAAAGCTAGACTGGCATTCAGAAATGCCAATGGGATATTTCATATCATATAATGTCATGTTCAGTATATTAATGAGGTTCTCTCTCTTGCAGGGGTTTTTGATCTCTCTCTTTCTGGCTTTTGCTTGGGCTCTCGCTTTTCTGGGATTGCAGCTTTGGTTTTGGGATTGTCGCTCCTGCAGAGTCATTATGTACGAATGGTCTGGTTTTGATTGGTGGGTGGTGAGCAATTGCACTGT
>NW_010330680.1:0-37062 GCF_000700745.2 Antrostomus carolinensis
ATATGATGGATAGTGGCTTTGCAACTTCTTTCACCAGTTCCCTCAGGACCTACGGATGCATCCCGTCAGGTCCCATGGACTTGTTCACATGTCTCTGAGGATGGAGACTCCACCACCTCTCTGGGCAGCCTGCACCACTGTTCGACCACACTCATAATAAAAAAGTGGGTTTTAGTGTTCAGATGGAATTTCATGTTCTTCAATTGGCATCTCTTGCCTCTTGTCCTATCACTGGACACCACTGAAAAGAGTCTGGCTTCCTTGTCTTCATGCCTTCCCATCAGGTATTTATAGACATCAATAAAGTCCTCATGAGCCCCCTCTTTTCCAGGCTGTGTAGTCCCAGTTGTCTGTGTCTCTTGCTGTGTGAAGATACAGGAAGATGCAATAGCTGGACTCCTCTGAGCTGGATACATTCAAAGGGAGTTGAATTGAAATTTGAGCCCAAGCAACATTAGTTTTACACTAATTTTATTTCTTCTTTTCCCATTCTCTGCTGTATTCTCCTCTTCTTCTTCTCCCATGTGTTCTTCCCATACTACTTTACCCATGCTCCAGAGATGCATTTTATTTTATATTTATAAGACTGTTATGTGAAAACTATTTCATGATTCTTTTAAAAAAGATTTAATAAGACACTTAACAATAATGAACTTTGACATCACATTGATGTCTCTCTGACGTCAGGGGCAGCACATCAACTTCTCCATTGTCCATTCTCTCTTGTATAAAAATGTGTCTAGCCAGTAGACCACAAGTACTTCCTTAACTAACAGAACTATACTTAAAGAAGTTGCCATAGACTGCAAGGGGCTGCAAGAATGGCCAGTGAGTGGGAGAGGATATTCACAGTCCAGCCACAGTGGATCCTGTGAATTTTTGATAAATTAAGTAATAAAATGATCCTATGGAGTAGGCGTACCAACAGATGCTTTTCTGCTCTTTTCATAATAACTAGTTAGTAAAGTGAAAACAAAATGGGTAGTTTACAGCTGGAAGCTCTACACACTTGTTGGGGTATGCAGTTCCTAATAAGCACTACAAGTGGTTACCCATGATTTTGTTACTTTTAAATTACAAGGTTAATTGTTAAGAAATATACTATTTATTTCAAAGAGAGATGGGAGAAAGTATACGTATTTAAATCCAGAACCTTAATTTTTCTACAAGTCATTGCTCACTGAATAAATATTCTCTGCAATACTTTAATAACATTTTAATTGTTCTATATATTTCCATAGGAGTGATAGAATTGCATCAGATTAGCTCACACAGCTCCTGTGTTACCAGAAGCTTCTGCAAGATACTTAACTTTTTAACTGCATCACTTCAGAAAATGGCAGAGTATCATATAAATGGCATCTCTTAGGAAACCATAATTACAGAGTTCTTGAATTAAATTCAGACATGTTAAGTATCACATACGTTTTCTTATGCTGATGGACTTGAAAAAAATACAGAATGGAGGAAGAAGGCAACAGCAAGAAAGAGCTTATTTTCTACTCTTTCAGTTTTTTGTTGCTTCCCAATTACAAGCAAGCTTAAAGAAGCAGAAAATGTTCTTTTAAAGATATCATATGAATACAGAGCTCATCTGTTAAGTCAGAAGAGCCCTTATTAATGTGGCGGCTCCATAGCCTGGGTAAATACATATGTCATATCATATGACAGGGCATTGTTTGCTGTGCAGCCTTCTGGGTCCAGACATATGTCATTTCATATAATCAAACACATAGACCTAGTTCAAACAATGCCTTCTGACACTAGGTATGTATTCAGGGAGATAGCTATTAACATAGTCCACAAATACAGTTATATTTATGTCAGCTGTCTACAAGGAGAGAACTTTTTGCCTGTAATATTTGCATAGCTCCTTTGAAATATGTCATATTTTTACATCTGGTTGTTGATATGTGTTGTTAGGATGTGTTGGGATATGTTATGCCTTTAGAAAAGTAGCAACTTGCCAACTTGGAGTGCTGGGTGTTGGGGAGTGGATGGTAAAGCAGAAGAGGTAAAGTGATTTCATTGTTTCCTATTTCAATGCAATTAAAAAAAAATAAAACAAAACAAACAAACCCAAACATGTTTCCCTTGACCCTCAGGTAGTATTGAGGTTTAATTCTTGTTTATGTTCTATTGCATACGTGTATCCATCATTTTCCTGTCTTCAGTTATGTTGATATTACAGCCAGGATAAGCCAATGCAAAATTTTTGGTTTTAACTTTGTTTTCTTTCCTGAAGCTTCACGTTTGCCCAGAGTGGCACATTGTTAACTCTGTTGATAACTGTTCTTTACTGTCAGGTTTTTTTGTGTTTGTTTGTTTCCCCTCCACGTACTACTACTGTTTTATGAAATGAAGAAAGGGAATTTTTGTTTTTTCACAAAATCACAGAATGGTAGGGGTTGGAGGGGACCTCTGGACATCATCTAGTCCAACCCTCCTGCCACAGCAGCTACATCTAGAGCCTGTTGCACAGGACTGCATCCAGGCGGATTTTGAACGTCTCCAGAGAAGGTGACTCCACCCCCTCTCTGGGCAGCCTGTTCCAGTGCTCTGTCACCCTCAAAGTAAAGAATTTTTTTCTTCATCTTCAGATGGAACTTCCTGTGTTCCAGTTTATGCCCTTGCCCCTTGTCCTGTCACTGAGCACCACTGAAAAGAGTCTGGCCCCATCCTCCTGACACCCACCCTTTAGGTATTTATAAACATTTATAAGATCCCGTCTCAGTCTTCTCTTCTCCAGGTCTCTCAGCCTCTCCTCGTAAGGCAGATGCTCCAGGCCCCTAATCATCTTTGTAGCCCTTCACTGGACTCTCTCCTTGTCTTTCTTGAACTGAGGGGCCCAGAACTGGACATGGTACTCCAGATGTGGCCTTGCTAGTGCACAGTAGAGAGGGAGGATAACTTCCCTCCACCTGCTGGCCTCAACTCTTCTTCATGCACCCCAGGATACCATTGGCCTACTTGGCCACAAGGGTACATTGCCATGGTCAACTGGTCATCCACCACGACTCCCAGGTCCTTCTCCGCAGCGGTTTGTTTCTTATTTTAGTCACAGTAATCCTCCTTACTTTCCCTCATTTTGTATGAATTTTGTTTCTTATCTATTTCAAATTTCTGGAATACAAACTTTAGCCCATTACTTCTCTACCTGGAGAGTAAAAAACCAGGTTTATTTTCCTAGCTTTATGGAAAGCTATTGTGAACTGCCATACAGATATGTGTAAATTGTTTCTTCTGCACAGAATCTTTGGTAGAGTACAGTTAAGATAAATAAGATATCTTTAAAGGGACACTTACACTGAAGAAGTAACACATATTTTAATATATATTCTATTCTTCCAAATAGTATTTAAGATTACTGTTAGTAAAATGGCTTTAAATCTAAATTTAATTACTCTTATTTTATTCCCCTTTTGCAGCTAATATAATTTTATCTACAGATAAATGCAAATTTTTTCTTATAAACTTAGTAATTTAATCAGTTTCTCTTATTTGTTTTTATATAGTGACAGAAAAGAAACATTCTGAACATCAGTAGTGTATGAAAAAAGGGGAGGAATCTGTGGTACATAGATGTTGTTACTCCTAAGCTGAGAGAGTGACAGTGCTTTTTGAGCTAGTGTTCCTAAAACTGAAACTAAGAAAAAATAAAGGATTTTTTTGAATTCCAACAGGTCTTAACATTTTTACTCGACTTGTATCCTAATGAAGCAACTATTCAGGTGCACATATATTGATATTTAAATAATAAAATCTTACTGAATTAATATGTAGGAATAATACAGTACTGAAAAACAAACAAAAATTTCTGTGTATATTAGAAACTAGTAATGGCTACTTATAAATTAATTGTTTCAAAAATTCTTTTTTGTGAGGAAATTAAATTATTAAACCTAATACAATATTAAACATGGTATTTTTAGATTTCTGAATATGTGCTTACAGGGGGTTATAATTATAGGAACTCTTTCATTTATGGGAGTTTGTGAGGCTCAGTAGATACAATTTTTTCTATAAGTGCAATGCTCAGATTTTAATTAGTTACTTTAGCTATTTAATCCAAGTATGTTTTAAAGCTTTATCAGTAAGAAAAACAGATACACATGTACTGGAAAGAGCAGTCATTCTTTATGTCAGGACTCTAATATTCTTGTTTACATCACTTTGCTGGAATTCCTTTATCCTCACGGAGCTGAATGTCTTCATTCACAATTACAACTTGACAAGATAGCAAAGAAAAATCTTCCCTGTTTATCAATTACAAATGTATCTAAATTCCCCTCACTCTTGCTCTCTTTTTTTGGTAACTCGGTTATTTGTCTTTTCCTTTTTAAATATGTTATTTCTTTATTGAACATGACTTCTGTTTTCATGCATGGAATCACTTCTTCAGGCCATTTAAAAATACAGCCTCAAAACACAAATATTAAAAGGATTTTATGTTACAAATGCACTGTCAAAAGGATGACTGTGGTAACTGATAATTTTTCGTGGTTTTGATATCTGGTACCAGTTTTGGGGAAGTGAAAGGGAAAGGGGCATATATTCTGTGTAACAATAGACAAACTGTTTATTGTAACTGGTATAAAAGTTCAATTTTATTCTATTGTTCTGGAAAGGTTCAAGTCATGTAGCAGAAACCTCACCTTACAAGATAATTTTTAGAGGAAGTCAGTGTAAGATACACATTAATAAGAAAGATGGGGAAGGACAATAGAATACAGAGGTAATTACACATGTAGGTGGACTTCCGATATTTTAACATACAAATTTGCACAGAGGGGAAAAAAAAAGTAAACTTTAATAATACTTTTTTTTCCCACATTTAATTACAGTGATTTTCTTTTACCACCAATGAAAAACAAATATATTTCACCTCATTCTAGAGTAGGTTTTTTTAATTAAAAAAAAAAAAAAGTCACTGTATGTATGTAGCTCAAATTCCATTATTGTCAGAAGACATGGTTACATTCTTTACCTTGTTAGAAAGTTCTCCTTCTTCTTCCTTCCTCTTCCTGTCACCAAATCTTCAGAAATCGGAAAAAACCTCATGCACATGAGAAAATCCTACTCAGGTATATATTTATGTGTTTATTTTTGTCAAGAACATTTTTAGCAATTTGTTTTAATCTTTAAAAGAAAATTGGCTTCAGGAGAGTAGACATGCTGCAATCAGGAAAAGGTATGTAAAAGAAACTGGTGAGAACTCATAAAGTACAGTTAAATTATCCAATAGTGGAGTTTCTGAAACTGAAGCAGTATTTTTAAATAATATCAGAAATGTATGGTAATAAGTGAAGGTTATAACTCTGCAAATATTTCCTCTTGGTTCTGTAACACCTTACCATTATTTTCATAACAATACCCACTTTTGTTCTAATGACCTGTCATTTTGGCTTTAAATAAAATATTTATTTAAGGAAATATTGACCTTTCAGTATTGAGGAAAATCAAGAATCCAATTTACGATTAACAAATGTAGATGCTGGACTTGCCACTATGTCTGACTTAAATCATGCTAACTGGTTTAAAATTTTATGAAAACTTGTGTTTTTAAACACCTACTTGATAACCAGAAAACAAGCAAACTGAAAATGACATTTCAGAAACCTGTATGTGGGCAGATATACAACATAATTACCCATGATTAACCTGAGCTACTGCTAAATTTAACCTTCATTTCACAGAAATACAAGTTAAGTAAACAGCTTTTCTCTACAGATGAGCTAGAATTAAAGAACTTCCCACCTTATGCTCTATTGCCTGCAGGTGTTTCCAAAAGGAGCTGGTACATAAATACCAATGTTATCGTGTCTGTGCCAATGAAAACAACAAGATACAATGTTGAACCGGTGTCATCTAGATTTCTTACTTATGTGTGCTTGATCTCTAAAATTTGCCTCATACTATAAACAGAGAAGACATGATCTGCAGTTGTTAATTGTTGGTGAAAGTCTGATTTGGATTTGTTCTATGCAGAGTGTTTTGGGATGTCAGTACATATTCTTAAACTTAATACATGCCCTTTTAGACTAAATAAAGTGAAAATATTATAATGGCAAAAAGAGCAGACAGAAGAAGGTTTCATAAAAGTTGTTGGGAAGTGAGAGGAAAGGTAAGTGTGGGAGCAATCAATTGATGTTGCTTCCCTTGCTCACCAAGTCCAGCTCATCCTTCTTCCTCTTAGTTGGGTATTCTGTCATCTTTCAAAAACATATATCCAATATCTGAGTTTACTATTGTTACCATAATTGAGATTTTAGCTTGAATTTTAGAAGTTAATTAAATTTACAAGAAGTATGGGAAGATTATTGCACTCTCAACATTCTCACTACATGGAGTACATAGGTGCTGTAGAAGCAAAAAAGTGGAAAGACAACATTTCCTCCAGAACAAATAAGCATAAACTGGTCACAAATAAATGAGAAATATAAAATAATATTCTTCAGAAAATATCAGAAGTGTATTAAAATTTATTAGAGGAGTTACATGAAATTGATGCCTATGTGATCAGAAGACTGAAAATATTGGTTTGGGAAGTCTCTTTTAGTCCTTAGGGAGGCCTGAGATAAGGAGCTTTTGGTTGTTTAGTGATTATATATTTTGGGGAAGGGTATTTAACACATGTCTAGTTGTCACAAACTCCTTTTTGTATAAAATACACAACTACTGCATTAATATATTGTTTGTTTCTACAGTTTTATAATTTGGTCATAAAACTTATGGCCAGATTTGGATGAGATTTAACTGTAACAGCCTTTTTTCTTTCTTTTTTTTTTTTTTTTTCTTTTTTTTCTCCCCAATCTGGCAAACATATGGGCATCTTTGCAAAGTAAAATGCAGTTAGGTGCAGATACATTTGAGTCCTCCTCTGAATGAGCTTGTTGTGAAAATGGAATGAGTGTTATCACAGCATTTGCTTGGGAAAGCTAGGACAGATGTAGCAGCATGCTATTTAAAACCATCTTTTCTTGGGATCAGTATTTCTGACGTCACTGTCCTGTACTGTATAAAGAGACCAGTTCCAGTATCTCCACACTGAATTGTAATCCCTGTACCACATTAGGCAATGGAAGGACATACAGGCAGCAAAAAGAAACTAGCAGAAAAAGGCATTAGTCTGGTAGAAAAATGGACTAGAAATATATTATTTCACATATAAAAAAATATGCAATCAGTTTGCAGAAACAGATAAATGCCAGAATATAGCTTTGCTGTTAAAAAAACCCTCCAAAACAGTCAGTGTCAGTGAAAACTTGTATTATCTGAACTGCTGGGTATCCCAATGAACACTTAGGTGACTTGTGGGTTAGGAAAGTTAAAGCACTGAAAAACTCCTGTGAACATAAATGCTATACAATACCATGTGTAGGTCATTGTATTTCATTCCATCTTCTTCCACTTCCAAATTTAGATAATCCAAAATTTAGATACTTTTTCTTAGCATTATCTCTTTCAGCTACCCGACTTTTACCATTTTTTTGGGCAGGCTGACTTGGCTTTGAGTACTTAGAGAATTAGAATTCATCTTTTGAATCAAGTGGTATATAGCTGAGGTGAAAATCATGCTAAGCATGAAAATAGTAAATGCCACTTGAAGCCTTCATAGCCTTAGTTCAGCTTTGCAAGGCTTTGCAGCTGCTGGGACAGTGAAGGATCACGTCTGTCTGATGATCATGCATTCTTCCAGGTTACTGTCAGACTTATTAAACAGTATCTGCCCCAGTGGCAATAGGACTGTACTCAAGGTGACACCTATTCACATTTTGAACTGTTGCTTACTACTATTTGAACCTAGTGGTCCAACCACTTTTTCACTAACCTTGTAGTCCACTATTCAGTTCATATTTCCACAAATTTGCTCCAAGTTAGTTCAGTTGCGATAGTGTAAAAAGGAATAGTGATAACAGAATTCAGGTATCGTGCTTTTAAGTTACTAATATTCTTTCAACTTTTTTTTTTTCGACAGCTCCGGAAAAAAATCACCGTGCCACTGTGTGAGGTTAATGTCAGGTTTTTTATCAAATATATAATTAATGTTTACAGATTTGTTTAAATTATGCTTACAATGGGCATTTTCACACCATATGAATAAATATTTAACCATCTTTCTCTTGTCATATCATTGTCATATAATTTTGTCTCTTTAGTGAACAGCAAAAAATAGAATGCTTGTGGGGAAAATAATAACTTTGAGGAAAAAAAAGGATCTGTTTCGTTAGTGTCTCTTGGAAGTTTTTACATATTGGATATAATTGCTATTAATCACTCATGTTTTCAGATAAATCTTGTATCCAGCTGGTAAAGGCTTTTATACTTTGATGTTCATCAGTGCCCTGTAGAGAACAATAAAACATCAGGTAGACCTTTTGCTGTTACACTGATAAGTCCACTTGACTTGCTTGCATAAGGGAGGGGAAAGGGGGAGAGAGAGAGACAGGTATATATGGCCCTTATTTTTGTAATATTATAGCTTTAATAACATTTATTTTAAAAATTTCTTATACTAGTTCTCATTGTGAGTAGACATACAATTGTATTGATGCCATAAAACTTCTTGAATTTTGATTGAAAAAAGACTGAATTTCCTTACTTGACAACGTGAAATAAATCTTGAAGTTTTGTGGAGCTTTAGGTTTACTCTGCAGCCATATTGGTCCTACAGCACCATTCTTTGGTACAGATCAGAGTGGTAAAAAAAGAAGTTTTCATGAATGAAACGCTGCAACACAGTGGAAACACTTGGATCAATAAAACCACATCAAAAGAGACTATTGCTGCAACACAGTGGAAACACTCAGATGGATCAATAAAACCACATCAAAAGAGACTATGAGACTGAAAAGAAATTATGAAATTGAAGTTACAGTTGTCCCTTAAATGTGTAACCCAGCTTTCTAGAAATTTTCCTATAAGCTCACTGAGATAGTTGCAACATCATGAGGTAAACATGCAGTCTATCAGGTAATAATAAAATTTAACATGCCAAGGTTATTTGTCTAGTCAGTTAAGTGGTACATGCGAGTTCACTGATTTGCAACTTTACAGCTTCACACTGGAAAACCATAAGCACTAGTACTATTGAACAGATGTCACAGATAAGATATTTTGGTAAAAATCGCTATGTATGGCAGACTCTGTGTGTTACATGCTGTTGTATTTTATTTTTTGTTACAGAATTACACATACTGTGTTTTTTTCTTAAGAGAGCTAAGGATTTCATAACTCTTTACATTCATTGGAATGATCTACTGTCTTTAGATGCTGTTGAAAATGTAGTCTAGCATTGCTTATTTTTGTACCGCGTGTAAACAAGCTTAAGAAATATTGTAGTGGAATAAAGGTATGTGTTCAGTTATATATAGCTATTTTCTTCCTGTATGATTGGATACTGTCCTAGTTTTTGCTAGGATAGGGTTAATTTTCTTCTTAGTAGTTAGAAAGCGCTATGTTTTGGTTTCAGTGAAGATTGTTATGAGAACAATGTTGATAACTACAAGGACACTGTGCTTGGGCAGTTTCCAAGAACAGAGGACTTGAAGGGGGGGATGGACGAGTAAAGTGTAGTAGTTAGTAAAACCCAGAATTGACAGTTGGATATGCCAATAAGATATTCTATATCATATTATGTCATGTTTAGTATATTAACCAGGGCTGACTGGAATGGGGGGAATTCTCTTGGGAATCACTCGGGCTTGTTTTTCCCGGATTCTGATTTCGGTTTCAGGGTTCTTTTTCGCTCCTCCGGGATTGTTATCAGCGGGTGGTGAGCAATTGTACTCTGCATGACTGATATATACATAGTTGTTATCATTATTGCTCTTATTATTCTTATTATTTTATTTTACTCTAATTATTAAATTGTTATTATCTCATCCTACAAGTCTCCTCCCCTTTACCCCTCCAGTTCTCTCCCCGATTCCCTGAGTGGCAGGAGAAGAGGGCAAGGGGGCTGCTGTGAGTAGCTGTGTCTTGTTTGGCTGCCAGCTAAGTTAACCTGTCAGATACCCTGGTAGTATCCCATCTGAAACTCTCTTGCTTGAAAGGAGTTGACATCCTAATAAAAATTAATATTCTCCACTTTTGTACTGGGTCTGCCTGGGACGGAATTAACTTCCTTCACAGCAGCCGATATGGTGCTGTGCTTTGCATTTGTGTTTAAAACAACATTGATAACACACCAGTGTTTTAGCTGTTACTGAACAGTTTTTGCACAGCATCAAGGTTTTCTCCCCACTCTGCCCCCGAAGTGAATAGGCTGAGAATGGGCAAGAGGCTGGGAAGAGACGTAGCTGAGACAGCTTACCCAAATTGACCAAAAGGATATTCTATGACATATGAAGTCCTGCTCTGCAATAAAATCTCAGGGAAAGGGAAAGGAAGGAGGGACGTTCACAGATAATGTTGTTTGTCTTCCCAAACAACTGCTTCCCAGGGACTGGCTGGACAACTGATTCTTGATGGGTAGTGGTGAATGAATTATTCTTTTTGCTTTGCTTGTGCATACAACTTTTGCTTTCCCTATTAAACTGTCTTCATCTCAATTCACAAGTCTTATCTTCTATTTTCTCCACATCCTGTGAGAGAAGGCAGTGAGTGAGAAGCAGGGTGAGTGTTTAGCTGCTGGTCAGTGTCAACCCACCATAACTTCCAGATAGATAAAGGAGTACCTTAAATAAAATAATTTTAATCCATTTCAAAATATGGTTTTCAAAATTTCAGAGTGATGCTTTGAAAATCCTTAAAGAACAATTGCCTATGAAAGAAAAGTATTTATTGAACATGTTAATCTCCCTGTGCACTTATCATTTGCAGGAAGTTAGGGCTGTGCATAGCACAGTCAGGACCTCTTATACATTCCTCAAAATATAATTTTGTATTATTAGTTGAGAATTTAAAAACATATTGGGAATTCAGAACTGATGGCAGATCCCTGAAGAACCACAGCTACTATCTGTTACTCATTTGGTAGCCTTTTCAAATATTTGCCATTGTTCCCACAGATACAATTCTTGATAACTGTAAGGCAGGATCCTTTCAAGGTTGTGAGACACATGTAAGAATGTAATCAGTTAGATACAGGAATTCTGCATTTCTGGAAAAAGAAAACAGGTCTATACCACAACATTCTTAATATATAGGAAAATTTTCAATGAGACGTTTGAAGTGTTGGTAATGTATGGATTGTTTCACGGAGTCACCTGTCATTTTGTGGGCTTTATATATAGGGAAGTTTTAATGTAGGCTGGAATCTTTTATAGAACAAAAAACGAGTGGTTTTGTGGTATTTCTATGATAGTCTGTTGCCAGATAAGCTGAATATAAGTTGCCAGGAATGGAGAAAACAAACACTTAAGTCTTTAAAGTCAAAGATATAGGTAATATAGGAATTGTCAAAGTTATAATGAATTAAAATTTGCAAAACATATTAACAGTTGTCAAGAAGTCACAAACTACAAAAGTAATATTGAAAAAAATGACCAAACAGACAAGGTAAGAGAAAGAGGGATTATTTTAGTAGAAATGGAAATAGGAGGAATCTAGCTTTGTGTCCAAAGCAAGATAAATGTTTTATGTAAGTCTTTGTTAAGACTCTGAAACTTTCTGTGTAAGCAAAGGCAAAGTGGAGAATGGAAACGAAAGCATGAACATGGAAATTTCACAGAATCACAGAATGTTGGGAATTGGAAGGGACCTCAGAAGATCATCTAGTCCAATCCCTCTGCCAAAGTAGGAACCTAAACGAAATTACACAGGAAGGCGTCCAGGTGGGTCTTGAATGTCTCCAGAGAAGGAGACTCCACAACCTCCCTGGACAGCCTGTTCCAGTGCTCCATCACCCTCACTGTAAAGAAGTTCCTTCTGAAATTTAAGCGGAACCTTCTGTGTTCTAGCTTACACCCATTGCCCCTTGTCCTGTCATTGGGCATCACTGAGAAGAGCCTGGCTCCATTCTCGTGACATTTGCCCTTAACATATTTGTAAACATTAATGAGGTCTCCCCTCAGCCTCCTCTTCTCCAAGCTAAAGAGACCCAGCTCCTCAGCCTTTCCTCATAAGGGAGATGCTCCACTCCCTTAATCACCTTCGTGGCTCTGCGCTGGACTCTCTCAAGCAGTTTCCAAATTTCCATATTTGAAGAGGATGAAACATTCAAGGAGCTTCATCTTCAGATGCAGTTTCAGCCTGTGTACAATTGTGCCCCACAGCTTGTGCACTGCTGCCTAATCGGGGTTAAGTGCAATAAGTCTGTCTTAATCACATAACCTAACAAGGGAAGCATGTGAAGGATAGGGACGTGGTGGGGGAGCACTTGAGGACTTTCATTCACCCTGAGGATGTGCAAGCATTTGCCTTAATGCACTTGAATTGGGATGATTGTATCATCTCTGTGGCAGAAGGAACTGGCACATGAAATTGCAGATCTCTTGAGAATATTCATACATCTATCAAGTCAAGCATCAGGATACAGGAATGATTAATAACAAATACACTACCTGCATTTAAAAAAGAATAGGCAGAACAGATCTGTTCAACAATAGACACTTGTTTTACCTCAATTAAAGAGATTTTAGAGGTAAGCATAATACAGAGGTGGTGGAAGTGAATAGAAAATGGGATAAAATTCATCACTGAAGGTAAAGTTTATGTTAGAAGAACTTAACAGGATAATCTACTCTCTAAGGAAACAAAACCAGGATAGTTCTTGATATGGTGCTACACAAGAAGTTATTATTTTAACAGAGGAAAAGGATGATTAACAGTGAATTGTAAGCTAAGTAAGGAGCTGGCAACATTATTAGTGAAAGCAGAAAAATCTTGGAGAGAGGTTACAAAAGTAATGTATTATAAGAGTAATAGAAAGGGGAAGCAGTACAAACAAATCATTATAATGTGTTTGGGGACTAAAACAAAAAAAAAATGGCTATATACTTGGAAAAGAGCCTAGATGGATGAATTGATCATCATAAAATTACAAAATAACAATTTGATTTAGCTGTGAAAAAGACAATGCATCAGAGTGAGTATTTCCAATTGAAACAGGTAGTATCAGTGGCTGTACAAAGGCCTAATGAAATCTCATCTGGAGTATTTAATATAATTCTGTCTACTTATTTCTAGAAAGATGTTTTGAAACTGAAGCAGACAGAGTTATTCAGAGTATAACAATATGGATAAGAACATAAAGAGCCCACTGGAGAAAATCCAAAGGGAAATACAGGAACAAGAAAGAAAGAAAAAAAAAAAAGAAAACTATCAATAAATTTAGGATAGGAGTCGCTAAATTAATTGGTTCTATAATAATCACTAATAAGAGAAGTATAGCAAAAAAAAAATCACCTCTAAGACATGTTTTGTTAGAATTATGGTGGGCATCATTATCTGTGATCTTCTATAGCCTGTGAAGAATATTGGACCAGAAAATCTGTAAATTTGTAGCCGCTTATTTGGAGGTCTAGGTGACATTCCAGGCAGTGGTTAGATAGTCTGACTGCTCTTCAGTCTCCAGGTTTGTGTGTTTCTGTTATGAATTGACTAGATGTTGTAATTCAGATCTGTACTATTCAGTGTTCTGGTTTTGGTAAAAAGACTACATACACAAACATGAGATCTAAAATTTAGTGTGAAACAGCTCATTTAACATTCAGTTATTCTGTTTGAAAAGTATGCCGAGCAAAATGGGAAGAAAAATTGATTGGCCTATTCCAACTTTATTAATATTGAAAATAATAGAAATAAAATATCAGAAAGATTCCGTGGCTACAGCTTGCAGTCTTGTTATCTTGTTATCCATATCTGTGAGTAAATTCTATTAACAATTAGATGAAACCAAAATCAGAATAACTTTTTAACACTAATCAGGAATGGAAACCATTTTCCCCACAAGCATTATTAATGCTAAAAGTCTCAACATTTTTGAGGTAGCTAACCACTTAGACAGCAATTTACACTTATCTTTAAGACAGAAGGAAACCTGAGAAATTAAGATAAATTATTATGCCAACAACATAATGTACAACATATTGCCAAGTATTTTTTAATATTTGTCAACTGAAAATATTGCTGTCTTTCATCTTCCATGTTATCGTTTATCCCTAATACACATAATTACTTTCATTATTTTTCATAGAAACACTGACAATTCTAAATGAAATATTGAAAGTTAAAATCTATTAATAAAAACAATGAAGTTTTAAAAAGCATTCCAGGTTAGGTAATAGAGGCTGGTAGCATCACAGTTCCCCTAACTAAATGTCTTTTTGCTATTTAAAAAACCACAAACTTATTCCTTGTTAGTATGACAGGTAAAGTTACATTTAATAATAAATAGGAAGTTTTCTTCCAGACAGCATGTTGTAGGTTGTTCTCTGATGAAGCTTAGTACAGTGGGATCTCACAAAGCTCAGAAATATTAACAGTATTTCTGAACTGATACCATTTTATGACAGGAAAATGGTCATGGTCTGGAGAGTTGAATTATTTCAGTTCTTTTGGGATCAGAGCTAAAACATTATGCCGCTGTTTTCCAGGTACCACCCTCTATTCCCCTTTGGACATGAAAACTTCCTTCTTCACATCTGCCTTTGCAGTGTTTAGAAGTGCAATGTCTATACTTCTGCACCTGCCGGGGTGAAACCAAGCACTAGTTGTAAGGAAAAAGGGATAAAAATTATCCACTAAAAACTATTTTGACAGGAAATTCTGTTTGTAACAAAACAAAACATTTTCATTCAACCTCTGTGCAAAGATTAAAATGGCACAATTTGCCAGTGTTGGCTAGTGTTTCAGTTTTTCTATGTAGAATAACACTGGCCTTTAAAAAATTGCCCTTGGAGCCTTGCAACTTTTAAGTTTATAATGTCTTGAATTTTTTGTTTAAAATTGTTACTTCTTTCTCTAAGTTTTGTACTAAATCTCATGTTGAGTAGTTGGAGGCATGTAAAAACAGATTTTTGCCTTGTGGCTTACAGTATGCCCAGTCTCTTAATGCATTATCTTTATGTTATAATCAAGTAAGCTTTTCCAATTAGAAATACTCAGGTTTACTGGTTTTTGGGGGTTTTTTTCCAAACCTTCTTGTCACTGTGTAAAGTAAAAGAACACTAATTTTATCACTGTCCCACTTTGCTCAGCATTGTTACAATTCCAGAGATTCAAGAAAAGGCTTCATTATATTTTCAGGTGCTTTTATTTTAAATCCCAGAAAGGAACACAATGCTGATGAAATGCAAAATAATAGATTCAAAATTAAACTAAGCATTTTTACAAAGAAATACTATAGCTTTTAACTTAAAATAGAATGAAAGTTGCATAAAAATTATGCAGCCCCAGTGACATCCAGAGGATCATCCAAGATGCTTTAATTTACATCTTTTTCTTGCATTTGCAAAAATATTCCCTCTACTTAGGCAAGAACACTTAGAAAGTTACATCCAAAGACTACATGAAAAGGGACTTTAAAGTCTAATTTATTGATGACCAAGCAGCCTGTTTTCAAAGCTAGATATGGGGCTATCAAGAAGCACAAATACTATATTATGCAAAAGGATTTGTCTGTAAAGCCAAAGCTCAGCCAGAATGTCTTGATTGCTGGCCTTTCTGGTACAGTTTTGTGCAACTGAAAGGCATTTAACAGGAATTTCACTGGCAATTTGTAATAGTATACCTCAGTGGAGACCTCTTCTTAATTTTTGGCTCCCTACTGAAGAAAGAAGGTTTATAAGGAGTTGGAGATAAAACCATCAATGACAAGTGAAAGGACTGCTAACTCCTCCCAGGCTTCCTCTGTTCTCAGCTAGGGGCTGGCTGTACCACATTCCTCCAAATATCTACATCCAATTTTCTGTGCAATCTCCTGTTCTTCAGAAGCTGCTTACTCTATCCTTGAGAAGTCACTTTACACTCAATTTGCCACTGTGGCACTTCGATATATGCGCAAATATCAGCATAACAATAGTAAGCAGGCGTTCAGCTAACTACCACTGCTTAGAGGGTAAACTGAAATGTACGCACAAAATAAGTCATGTGTAAAATGAACTGAAGCTCAGCAAACATGTTAAGCCTTCAGAGCAGTTGCTTAAAGGAAATGCCTAAGTGCACCTGTGGGAGAATGACTGTCCTTCTGGAGATTGCCTCTATCCCGGTTCTGATCCATGACATCATCTTCTCTGTCAGTGTTGCTGTATTTAAAATTTCCAGAACAGAAGAATCTGTTAGAAAAGTAATCTGAACATACAGCTGAAGTTATAGGAGAGGTCTATGATATCAGATACAGATACTGCTCAGCACAGATACTAGTGTACAAGGCCTACAACTGTTCAAGAATGTCCTTCTAATGAAGAAAATCCAGAGACGAGCAGTGAGGGTCTTCAGAAGTCTAGAAAGCATGACTTTCAAGGCAAATGTAAAGGATTTCATGTTCAGACTAAAAATAAGGCTTAAAAAGACAGAGTACTTATTTTGGGTTGAGGGACAGATGAAATCTTTCCTCATGTTGGCTGTGTACTGGACAAGAATAGGTTTAAATTTCTGAAAGAAGAGAGTTGTGAAGAAAATGATTAAAGAGGTTAGAATAATGAAACTCTGAAATAATTTGTCCAGGAGGGGTGAAGGATTACCTTTGTCTGGAGGACTTTTAACAATGATGCACAGAGCAGTAAGATAGCATTTTTGATTTAATTGTTTCTACTCTTGTTTTCAGGATAGGGTAGGTGATCACTGGATCATTTACTGTCCTCCTTTCTGAGATTTCAATAGCCGTTCTAATCTAGAAGACTCTGTTTTCAGGAGAGTCTTTGTTACTCAGTAACACTGCTATCTAGTGATTAAAAGACAGCTTTGGGAAATGGCTGATACAGTGCAAGCGACAGGTTGCAATGTGCAAATTAATCTCACCTTCAAAATATTTCTGAGGATGAGACTACCCTCTTAGCTGAAGCTAAGAAGGCAGTTCCACTTTGAATCTAATTTTTAATTGGAGACACAGAAGGAGGAGAAAACCTTTCATTTTCAATTTGTTTTGTAAAAGACAAAGAATATACAACAGCATGCAAAGCTATACTCAAGCAATGGAAAATGTCAGAAATTTGAGATCTTAATATATTATATAGCTATCATCTACATACATCATTAAATATTTTAAATCTCTGCACCTAAAAATCTCTCCACAGGCTAGTCCAGTGTGAAGGAATTACTTTGAGAATATAGACGATGAAGGTTGGGAAGATAATTATTTAAAAACAAACCAAAACAAAACAAACTGACACATGAAAAAATTACTACTTTTTTGAAAAATAAACCACAAACTTCTGAGTAATTGAAAAATATTTTAAAATATTCTCTTTATTCCTAAAAAAATATTTTATGGAACACATTAACATCATCCTACCTTGCGCAACACAATTGCATGATGGCACAACTTTACAGTTTTGTAGCATGAAAATTTGGTAATTACCTGAGAAAAAGGATGATACAGCCAGCACAGTTAATTAATTAATTTTTATTTATATTTATATTAAAGAAATGCAAGCTATAAAATTAAGCCTTGAGCAGAACAGATACAAAAGCACAATTTCAGTTTCTACAAAGATGCCTGGAAAGCTTCGTTGCACTGGGCAAATAAAATCCAACTTCCAACATGACAGAAATTCTCATCTTTCATTGTTTTTATCAATTTGCACATTTACTATTCCTATCCACCAAAATACAAATATTCTCCACAATATACTAATGAAAAAGTGCCACTCAATGTCTTCATAAAATGTCTCTCCATAATCTTACTAGATATAAGTCTTAAAATCCATGTTTCATGATATCTTTTGCATTGTTACACCACAGAAGTTTTGTGCTTACTTTGATTCTATTTCTTCCTGTAGTAATAGTGACAGAGAGGCCCATCCACAGATGTAGTTACTGAAAACAGCAGCTACTAGAGAGATCTATAGTTTATACCCCTTAAAAAATATATATTCCCTCTTAAAATTTAAAACTCATCACTTATAAGTTTATCTGTTTTATGTCTTTTCCACTTTTTGCTACTATATTATATAGTTCTCACAAACTGAGGCAGTAAAACCTTGTATCATTCAATTTCTTGAGTTAGTAAAAATATGATAGGAGTGTTCTGTAGGTTTTTTGTATATCTGTAGTTTTTGAGGTATGTGAGTTTACTTGCATGAAAGTATTCAAATTCGTCATATGATTCTCTTATCCCTAGTTCATGAGTTTTACTTTATATTCCTGTACATGCTTGCGATTTCCATGATATAAAGCCAGATTCTTACTAATGTCATAATAGGAAATCTGTGTGTGCAAACATAAAGCAAACATGGCTCATTAATACTTATGCAGCTGGAGTAATCCATTATTCAAGATTGCATTTTTCCATTGTAAAACAGATAACTGGGCACTGGAAGAGAAGTGTTTCCTCAGTGTGAGGCTTAACTGGACAGAATAGACTGCAGTAAATATCTTGAAAATTAACAGAGCAATAGGAAGCAAGAACAACTTGTTCAGATTTTCATCATCATATTGCATCTTTGTCCCTAGCAGTCTGGCCCTGCTGTACAATTAAGATTACTTGTTTTAATGCAGTAGTGACTAAAGCATATTGACAGGCAAGTTGCTGCTACTCAGCTTATTTCTTACCTTTTTTGTTAGGATAACTTACTGAATTGGAAGTTTAGGACAGGATTCATCTTCTATGTTTTTGGAATAATTCATAAAGTCAAAATAATAAGTGCATGTTTGTAAAGCATGCAGAGAAATGATTAGCTTTTTATTACTCTTTATAAAGGAAAATTCACCTCACTATAGTAATCTTTTTTTTACCAGGTCTCTCGCAGATTCAAATGCAGGTTGTTGGGGGAAGGATGGAGCATGATGGTTGCTCCAAAGTGAAGATGAATTATTATTAGCTGAACACTTACACTTGTTAGCAACAAATCATGATATGATCATCCACATTTTGCAAAAAGGAAGGTTAAGTGACTTGCCAGGACCATTCTTTTTCTTGATACCAATGGCTTAATTAAACCTCTGCAGCTGCTGTGTCACAGATTCCCTTTGCCTCCAAGTATTCGGGGCCACCTACATTCCTGTTCCTACTGCTTCTCATCTTAAACTGAAAAACTTTTTTTTTCTGTAATGCTGTTGCTCCTTTAGAATGTCTTTATTTCCCTTCACTTATAATTTCTGGTCTTTTTTCTTGGCTGTGCAGTCCTGTTTTTCTCAGTTGCTAGCTCAAGGTTCCCTCAGTGAGAGACAGGCTAAGTTAATTTGAATTACATTATGTTTCTTCTGACTAATGGGCAGTTGCCATGGATCCCTTTAGGTACAAATCTTGATCTCAGATGTCTGTTTTAGCTATTGGAGAAGTCTAATAGACATTGCTTTTTTTCTCCCTGAATATGAAATAAGATATTTAATAATGAGGAGGGGAGTTTGTGTTCCTTTAGTTTTATGATTAAATATATACAGCTTAAGCCTAAACTTATATTGTGAAGTAAATTAAAAATTAAGGTGGGGGATCAACAAACACTTAAAAGTAAGGTTTATAAATAAACACAAGGTAGGATCTTTGGATTTGTCTTAATTGTAAAAAGGAGGATGCTAAGTATGGATCAGACATCTAGTATAGGGATCTACTGATCAATAGAATAATTGTTTGTTTAATTAGCTATTATATTGCCCAGACAGACAGACACCCAGTAGTCAGGTCTTTCCTGAAGGTGAAATGGTTACTCCTAGCTTCCTAACTAAGAGTAAAACGTGACACGCTATTTTTTTTTAAATACATATGGCTATATGTACATGTGCTTCAATTTCTCTTACCAGTTCTATTTTCATTTATTATATGTGTATAATGGCAGTAAAGGGATGTTTATGTTATACTTCAGATTAGTAGTGCAGAAAAAAACAAATCTTCAGTTGTACAGCCAAATCTTCAAAACAATCTTTTGCTCCAATTGCTACTCCTTTGATTTTACCTCTATTTCAGTTTTAATACCACTATATTGTATTAATTTTATTGTTAATAAATTTACTGGTTCTCTAGGCACTTCTGTAAAATACCTCCAGGTGTATGAATTAATCAACATGCCAGTAAGACAGACAAATAGTCTTTCTATTTTATAGATGAGAATTCTGAATAGCAGAGGAACAGATTTCATTAAGAAAAGACTCCTGAAGCTGGGAAAAAAAGTGAAATTAATCCCTACGTTGCTGATCTTTCAGTCCAACAATGTAGTTGACAGATATGCTGTAATCTCCTTCCATTTTTACTTTACTTTACTTTACTTTATTTTACTTTACTTTTAATTTACTTCACTTTACCTGAACATTTTAACTCATCCCTTCATTCACACAATGGCTGAGGCTGGAAGGGACCTCTCAAGGTCATCTTGTTCAACTACCCCCTGCTCAAGTAAGGCCACCTGGAGCCAGTTGCATGGAGCCAGGTCCAGATGACTTTTGAATCTCTCCACAACCTCTCTGGGCAATTTGTGCCAGTTCTCAGCCACCCTCACAGTAAAAACATTTTCCCTTATGTTTGAATGGAACCTCCTGTGTTTCAGCTTGTGCCCATTGCCTCTGGCCCTGATGGTGAGCAGACCTTTCTTGTTTTGTTTACAAACCATATAGTAAATATCACAGATACAGATTAATTTCAGCTGCAATTGAAGTGCTCATAATTCCAATAAGGTCATATTTTCTTATGGCTGGTCTCAATTTGATCCAGTATCTCCAGGAGAATCCTTTTCCTTCCTTATAATCTACAGTAGAGAAGCTAATCATTCCATTAAGAGATTCAGATATCAAATGAAAGGAACACTTAAAATTACTTTGTTTCACAAATCTTCCATAAATGAAGTCCATAGACCATAACAAAAAATATTATTTTTGTTGTCTGTAGTTCACTTATACACATAAAGTAATAAGTAAATTTAATACACATGCATATTACAGTACCTAAAATAAATGTCAATGCATTTGAAAAATGCTCAGGAAAAAATCCATCTTCATTGATGTTACAGCAGATGGGTTTCTGCAAAAGACAGGAAGAGCTCAGTTGGAAGTAGACCAGAGGGTGTTTTTGACATCCTTGTTAGAGGGACAGATGATGCCACAGTAACTTTTTAACTAAAATTCACTTAGCCCTGAGTGATGTTTAGTAAAAATCAATTTAGAGTTCAAATGAGGTCAATGAATATATTTATGTACACATTCAAGGTTAGAATTCTAGCTCTTCGTTTTACATTGTGAATTTTCTATTAACATGTATATAATTCAGTAGTGAAGGATTTAATACTTGTGATGGTGGATGTTGACACTTGTACAAGTATTTACTAGAAAAAATTAAGCGCAGTGGCGTGATATGGACATTGTTAACCTTAATGAAATATTATTCAGAAATAAATCTAAACTTATCACAGAATCACAGAATGTTAGGGATTGGAAGGGACCTTGAAAGATCATCTAGTCCAATCCTCCTGCCGGAGCAGGAACCTAAATGAGATCACATAGAAAGGCGTCCAGGTGAGTTTTGAATGTCTCCAGAGAAGGAGACTCCACAACCTCCCTGGGCAGCCTGTTCCAGTGCTCCATCACCCTCACTGTAAAGAAGTTCCTTCTGAAATTTAAGCGGAACCTTCTGTGTTCCAGCTCACACCCATTACCCCTTGTCCTGTCATTGGGCATCACTGAGAAGAGCCTGGCTCCATTCTCGTGACATTTGCCCTTAACTTATTTGTAAACATTAATTAGGTCTCCCCTCAGTCTCCTCTTCTCCAAGCTAAAGAGACCCAATTATCCCTTATCCCCGTTTCTCTCCCAGTCTTTCTAGCTTTGCTATGATCATGTTTTATTTTTAATAGAAGTGTTTCTTAATATAAATATTTCTTTGTAACAGAGAACAGGGAGCAGCAAGCAAGTATGGAAGCTTCTTGAATCTGTTACGGCTGTCTCATCAGCTTTATTGAGGGTACTATATCTGAATTATGTAGGTTTACAGGTTATCTGGATTCTGAATATGGAAAGGGCTTTGATAACTGATTTTTTTCTTAACTATGGAAGAATGTATTTCTCATAGTTAATAGATTCATTACTTAACAGTTTCATGTATTTAATGTCATTCAATGTAATTCATTGATTAAAGATTCTTTCTATTGCAGTATGAGTTCTTCTAATTCAGCTCTTTAATTTCCTAACATTATGTGCAAGAAAAAGATGAGAAGAAGCTACTAGGTTTCATTCATGACAATGAAGATATGACATAGAAGCTGTAAAGTGAAATGTAAATAATGTAGAGATTTTGGAACAATGCTAGAAGTACTGAGGAAAGGGGGAAAGTAATATTTTCCTCCAGGTTATTTCAAATCAGTGAAGCTTTGCATATGAGCTTACAGACAATTGTTTGAGCTTTTAAGTGAGTTTATTTTGACTGGTCTCTTCCCTTTTCTTACCCATTAATTTTGTAGATGAGTAAGTTTACAAGCAGAACTATTCCCCTAAACAGTATATCTCAAGCTGTCATTCCATAGTAAAAAGGTGTAATGAGTATTCAAAGAAGAATTCTGTAAAATTAGTAGTTGTCATCTTAAGACAAAGAAATAGACTATCTTACCAGGGTCATCATAACGAAACACTTAAGTATAGTGATTATCTATCGGACCTCTTTTCTCCACTACTTATTCCATGCAGTGATTATGCTATAGATGTAATGTGATATGCTTCACTATTAACTAACCCCTTGCATGTTAAACACAATTAATGTTACAGTTTTGATAATTGTATTGTGTTTTAGTGAGAATCTCTTTTTTTGTTGTATTACCTTTTTGGTAATTTTATAGTCAAAGTTCATTAATTTTGTTCCTGTAGCAATGGAAACATAAGAAAATGTTTACTTTTTCATCTCTGCAAGATCAAAGAAGTTTTTTGTATTGCTTTACACACTGCTGATTAATTTGATTTTTACTATTTCTATTCCAGTTGTCAGTTCCAACTGATAGAAACCCGAGCCATGATTTTCATATGCAGGAAATGCGCTAAAGAATAATGTCTTGAATATTTTGAGATTGATACATCTTCCAGCACCTTGAATCACTTCTGCCCACATAATTTGAACAGAATCACATTCTGAATCTTCAGTCTTTTCTCACTAAAAACACATTCCCTGATTTATCATATTCATAAATTATATTAGAGTAGAAAAAAAGAAGCAAAATTAGTGTTCTGAATGAAATTTTATGCATAATAAAGAGAACCAGAATGCAGAGCTCTTAAAGAGAGTTCATGCTGTATTGAACTGTGCTTTTTAAGAAGGTTTTTTGTTTAAAATTGTACGTTTATGTAAGCATAACTTATAAACTTCATACTAATTCTACACGTTCAAGGTGTCTGGATTGTGATTTCAGGAATCCTTTTTTAAGTGATAAGCCAGTCAAACTTTACATACTAATGAAAATACAAGCTTTTAAAAAATTTCTCCGTAGATGCTTCAATGCAAATAGAAAAATAGACTGCTTGAACATAAAGGATTTGATTGATTTTTGGTTTGGTTTGGTTTGGTTTGGTTTGGTTTTTTACACCTAACAATTTCAAATTATGAATTTTACTGGAATTACATGACTTCCACTTGGGTCCACCAAGTTAGAGTTTATATTCAAGGGATCTTTTTCAGACTAATATAAAGTGTGATTCATGTAAGACTTTTCTTAGAGACTTCTTGTATTCCAGTTTGGGAAGAGATGTAGTCAGTGCTTCCATGAGTAGCAGCTAAGCTTAAAGAGAGCACCACTGACAGATTATAAGAATGCTTTTTCATGGTACTTCAGACATAAATCTCGAAGAACTTGGTCATTTTCAAGGAACTGCACACCTACCTCCTGGCTTTCAACATAGCACCATCCTTCCCATTCTCGTCATATTTCTTTGCCTGTGGAAAAACAGTCTCTGACATCCACCCTGTGCATTTAATAGAATTTTGTAAAGAAGACCGATACCATTTTCATTTACATTTGCAGAAGCTGGAAATATGTCCTTAAAGCACAGTGTATTGTCAGAGTTTCACAAGTGATTTAAATTTGTTGCAAGAATCTTATGACATTAATATATTTTGCCAGCCCACTAAATAAATTCGGCAGAGATGATGAAAAAATGCTGTCTTTTATTAAATCAATTTTTTGTTTACATTTGACTGTTGTTGGTCCTAACTAATTTATCTGCTTAAGTACTTTTCATTTTTTCCCTTTTTTCGTTTTTTTTCCCCAGCAACTCATTGATCTAATCCTGCAGTCCACATCAGAGCAGCCTACTGTGTCTTTCATCTGGAGTTCTTCAAAGATGACAACCATGGAGATCAATTCAGAAGGTAACACAGAGATTCAGTCTTGCACACCTTGAAACAACAGCCTCATGTCACTCTTCCCTGAGAATACGCAGGACAACTTGTGTCTAGTTGTGTATTCAAACCAGAAAACAGAAGTTTCAGGTAGAACTGTATGTCAGGGTACTGTGGGCGCCAGGTGCTGCCAGCACCCAGACCACGCAGGGCCTGGCAGCCAGGACCTCTCCCACCAGCCTGGGTTAGCACCAGGGAGCCACAGCCCCAGGCATCGGGCACTTCCCTGGGGACGGGCCAAGGCCAGGCTGGGATGTGGGCTCGGCAGGGCTCGGCAGGACAGGGCTGTGGGAGCCAGAAACCGGCCCCGCTGGGGCGTAGCTGGGGTAGGGGCTGACAGCCCCCAGCAGCCATAAATAGGGTCCTGGGCTGTCGACGGGGTGGGGGGAGCCCCAGAAGGCTGGACAGGGACAGTCAGGGCTAACAGTGGCCTCAGGGTCATGACACTGCATTTAGTTAGAAAGCCCGGTGTAAAATAAATGGCAGCATAAAAACTAAATAAACACCATGCTGCTTTACCATTCAAGCTGGATGTAAGATGTAATGAATTTTTATGACAGAATTTTTCAGTAAGACTATTCCTAAAATCTTCTATCGCACAAATAATAGCACAACTTCTCTTGGTTCTTTTAAAAGTTGTGTGGTTGTTTCATTAGTTTTTATGTAAAAAGAAATCTCATTTTTAAGCTTTATCCAATAGTAGCTTTGATTTGGTTTTTCACGTCTCATATGTACTTTTTTCCTGCTAGGATAGCTAGAAAGTTAAATATGACTGTAGGTGCCATCTCTGGTAGCTTTAGTTGACTCACTTTCGTAAAATGTTGCATAAGTAATTACAAGAACTTGCTGCTCTAAGCTACGAATCAGCTGGTGTACGAGAAAATGTTTTGTAAGTTCTAATAATGCATTAAAAAAATAATGTGAAATCTCTTCATAAAAATCCATCAAATGTAATTTGAATAAGAATTGCTTGGAATGAGCATAGTACAAATCAAACAACAGAATTACAAACTGGACTTATAATGACAGTAATTTACAAGGTAAATCTCATAGAACAAGCAGAGCTGATTTACTTTTGCAGTTAAAATTTAAAAAAAAAAAAAAAAAAAAAGGCAGTACTAGCATAATTTCGAGGACTCCTAGTTTCAGAATGCTGTATTACTGATAATGTCTTTTACCTCACAAAAGCAGTTTTTGAAAAAAATAAATTATCTCAGAGATTTTTTTTTTTTCAATTTTGTTTGGTTATTCATTTCTTTCCCAAAATTTAATTCATTCTGAATTAGAAATCTCAAGTATTTGTCCCATGTTTCCTTGTAGATATTATGGAAAAAAAATGTGAAGAGGAAAATAAAATTACTTACTCTAACAAAATGCAAGACTTCCTCCAAAGTTTTTTATGCTATTTATCTGTGATTAACACTATTAAAAAATACGTATTATTTATTTATTACATGCAGAGTAACACAAGGAAATGCCATGTAAGATTTCTTGAGTGGTTTTTTGACTTGTATATGTACAGCAAAGTAATCTAAGGGAAGAGAGCCCTGAAGCCACATTAATTCAGGTGGCAAGCAATTAAAATCAACAAATCTTTGTGAAAACTTACATAAATAGTTGTTTTTCTGTATTTAACAAGTAACATCCAAAAACCTATCACTCATAGTGAGGTTCACTGCAGTAAATAACTGAATAAAGGAGTAAAACTATTAAAGAACTCTAGAGATATACAGTAGTAACCTGATCAATTGTATAAATTAACCCTACTAAATTAATTTGAGATTTTGAGGTAGACTGAAGCTGAAGAAAATGGTAAACAGCAGAGAAGGGGTTTTAAACAAACAAATCTCCAGCAAGAACCAGGGACCTGTGTTTCATACATAACCTATTATTTCAGAAGAAGTGGTACAAAAGTAGTAAGGAAATAAGTGAAAAGGAAGAAGCAGCAGCTAATTAATTCAACGAGTAACTGAATCAGGTAACAGTGTTTAAGAACAGTATTTGCTACACATGCAATTCACATCTTTATTGACAAGAAACTTCAGGTTTTGTGCTCCATTTAAATTGCATATAATCCTTCAAAGAAAAGGTTTAGCTTGGAGACCAGTCGCACATAAAAGTACTGGATTGGTTTCATTCTAACAAATAATATTTGGACAACTAATAATATTCACAAAATACTTAGAGGTCTGGAATACTAAAAATGTGTACTGTAGTTACTTTTTACCTGTTGGTATGCACTTTAACTGATTATTCATCTGTTATTCTTTTCCAAAATGCTCAGCCAATTTGAAGGACCAACAGAATGTCAGGTAACAAGCTACATGCATATTTTAATTAAAAGTAATGCTGAATAACTGCAATATTCCTCAAGGCTAGTTGTTGAATGTTATGCTGAGTATGTTTTCACAAACAAAGAGAAATTTGCAAATAAAGGTGCAAATACAGTTAGTAAACCTATCCTAGTTTTTTGCATTTTACATCAGTAGGCTTTTCTCTCTTTCTTTGTTTATTAATCTGTATTCTAAAAATCAGTAGTCCCTAAACTGGAAATTCACATCATCTATTAGAAGTTCCACTGACATCTGCATGCTCTTGTCTTCTGAGAGATTCAACTTGAAACATTGTTTGAAGCACTGTCTGGCATTCTGTTTATGGCCTCTACTTTACTTTTGAACACTTGATTAATTCAGTTCATCACTCTGTGCTCTGCTTACAATACAACTACTTACATGTCTCAATTAATTAGTGTAATAAGGACTTGAAAATAAAGCTTTTCTTCTACAATGTCTACATATTCAATTTCATAACCTGATGTCAAAAGTAGCTAGCCTGAATAAATCTGGCAATTTAGAACATGAGAAAGTGTTTTAACAGTTAACAGCATTTTTAGACATCTCTATAAGTTGGTTGGGTTTTGGGTTTGTTTGTTTGTTTGTTTTCTACTTAGGCATACAGAATTATAGAATAATTCAGGTTTAAAGGGATATCTGGAGGTCATCTTGCCCTGCCTTCTTCTACAGGCTTCCCTAGGTGATGTAGACAATTAAAACAATATTAGAAAATGTTAATATGTTGAGGTTCATTTGCCTCGGTATTCTGTCCAATAGTGCATGTTTAAGTAAGGACTATAAGAAAAATAGATTTACAATATTTCTACATTTAATTCAGGTGAAGACTCCTTTTTGTAGAATACATCTTCAATCAATAAATACTTTCCATACTTCTGATTTTTTGACTAAATGGGAGAGAAATAGTAGATATTTTCTGACCATAGCCAATCAGGATGTATTTTTAAAACTGTTTACACTTCTGTTTGGAAGTCCATAGGAACAGTTCCTTATAGATTTTAACCTAACTCTACAAAGCAGGTGCAGATGTATCAGCATTTCAACAGTACATGCTCTTTTTTTTTTTTGAGTGTCACACTCCTAATGCTACATACTTGAAAACAAGAGCATTTCCACTTTGAGTTCTACTAAGAGAGACAGATGCACGTATAATGCTGCTGAAGTGTGTGTGCACCCAGAAGAAAATAATAGGCCAAAATCTATTTTTGATACACAAGCAGACACGAGTTCATGGCCCATTAGGATTCAAGCAGAGACAGGTCAAGTAAATGGAAGAGAAATCTATAGAAGTAATGACATATATGGAACTACGTTCTGCTCAGAAAATCCCCTCAGCTGAAAAAAGCTGGAGTCTGGAGTACTAAGGAGGGGGTGGGAGCGCTATCCTTTTATGCTTGCCCTTTTTTTCATACTTCCTCAGGCACTGTTTTTTGTTCCATTGGAGGGACAGTACTCCACAGGATACTGAGCAACGTGAACCTTTATTCTGACCCTGTATGGCTGTTCTTATGCTGTTATTATAAAGTAGGAGAATATTACATGAAAATTACATGAATTAGACATGGCTGGTTTGGTTTATCACAGTAGAACACTAGCTTTTTTATGATTGAGATAATTTTGTTTAAAGAGAAATGTTCCAGAAACTTCAAATCCACATGGAGTTAAAGTTGTCTTGAAATGCGTTCTGCCTTGATGTCATTTGAGAAGGGTGATAGGCAAGGCTGAAGGCAGCTCAACATCATTCAGGAGAATGAGGAGTGGCCCCAGCTGCTCCTCACAGGGGCCACCCTTGCATACCCCACTGGTGCTGCTGGCACTTGGGCACCTGCAACTGATATAAGTGAGAAATAGTGAAAGTTCATTGTGGGATTTGCTGCATGTGAGATTAGAACTGAACAGCAGTACAGTTCTACAAATTTCTGACATCCCTTCAAGTATATCAATTGCATTCATCCTGGTAAGTTTAGGTAAAGGTGTAAATTTATGTAGTATAATAAGAAATATACACCAAGGAAACAGCTGAATGAGCTCAAATATTGCTAATTTGATTCTTTTCGTAGGAAAAATATGCTAGGCAAAGAGAGAAAATAAATTTAAAAACAAATGTGCTTCAGCTGTTACCTCAGAATAAGTCCTTTCTTTTGACATCTTTAAAAATAAAGTACAGACATATCAGAGATGAACAAAACACTTTCTGGTTCTTCAGGAAACAGAGTAACTTCTTCTTTTTCTGCTTTTTTTTACAAATACCATGGACACTCAGAAACTTAGACATAGTGTCTATTTGGTGTACTTTGTGATTTTGAAACTAGGGATGAAAATTGTGCCAGATATTTTGCTGTCAAAGAAGTGTTCCTGATTGCAAGACCAGAATAAAGTCTAAATACATTCCAGAATTTCACTAATAGTTACCTTCTTGAAAAAATATATAGGTAAAAATAATCTGCTTTCTTGACTTCTTAATCTTCTTAATCTTGCTTTCTTAATTAAGAAGTTACTATCTGACAGATAATAAAAAGCAAAAAAAATTGAACATGGGCTTCCAAACCCATCTTGCTTGCTGGTGTGAGAAGTTCTGCTGACACTAGTTGTGAAAGTCATTTGTCCCCTTGATTCTTAGCTTCTTACAGAGAGAGAAGGTGGCACCACACTGACCTTTCATAGGATATGAAAACATGAAAATGTTTCTTAACACTCTATTGATCATTACACAGAAAAGGCATGCAGAAATTATTAATTCTAACTTGACGCAGGGTTGAAATAGTGTATAGTAAGGCCAGGAGGCACACACTGAAAGGGAGAAAACAAAGAGTTAAACATCTTGCAAGAGGGTAAAGAATAGTAGCAGATGAATTATAGACTTTATATAGTCTGCTTTCTAGTAGCCTTGAAAGCTATTTTTATCTGAAATAGCTGTTGTGTACACAAAAGGTGCTCTCTGATCTTCCTGACTTGACAAGTGTTAGGTCAACAGACTATTCATAATTATGAGGGAAATCTCCACATCTCCATACTTTCAATATGGAAGTGAGTCTTGGATTCTTAGCAGGAAAGAAAGGAAATTCAGTTTTATTGCTCACAGGAAGAAATATAGGCAAACTCTTCTGACTTATTTTAGGGTTTCTGACTTGGATGCATGAAGATGACAATAGAGAGACTGTGTGAAAATTCGCTTGTATTGTTGAGGTCAGATGAGGTTTTTTGCAATAATTTTTTACTCATTTTACATAGATGATTTTTTTTTTCTTATATGCTGTATATTACTGAGAGTATGAATGATACTGCATTTAAAATAATTTAATGATTTAAATTAGAATGAGACTGATTAATCAAAAATACTTCCTTCTGAAGTCTTTGTTTCTCATGGCATAATGTAACTGTGTATTTATTATTACAAGACAACTTGTAAAAATAGCATTAAAATAAAGAGGCAAACATCTGTATTTACTTAAAAGTTGTTTCCAGAAGACCAAATGAGATATAGATTGTGCTTATTGTAGTAAGGTAGTGACAACAACAGCAACTATAATACATCAAATTATTTCCAACACATTAAGCAAACAAATCATTTATATAGACTAAAGTGAGTAAATTATTTATATATTTATTGTGCACAGTGCAGCAGTAAACTGTGCCTAAGAGCCCTGTAGCGAAAAGCACATTACATTGTCTAAATCCATAAAATGCTACTTGCATGTTGAACATATATAAAGATTTAAGATGTGTTCTAAATCACATCTTAAAAAAGGAGAAAATCCAGCCTCAAATTAAAGAAAAGGCACAGCGGAACACAGTGATTTGCATAGTATTTTGTTGTTTCAAGTGGTTTAAAAGGGAGATATTTAATGTATAAAATGGAATCTGCTATTTATTTCACAATGAACAAAGGGCTAGAGACTTGTGACGTAAACAGCAGTAAACTTGAATAAACTCAAAGACTTGATAGGGAGTGAATGGAATAGAAGACTCACCTCTAGTTTAGACAATATAACATTTCTTCCTGTTACTAGAACTGTGAAATTACTCTATTTTGAGTTTCAAAAAAAGACCATTGTGGACACATCTGCCAGCCTGGAGAAGGTAATGAACTCTTCATAAATAAAAACAGTAGCTTCAAAGCTGCTATAATCTCCAATTATAGGTAGAGCACCTTGAGTAGGCAGCCAACCTTAAAGTGGCTTTTGCTTTCTATACTTACATCAGCTCTGGTCACTTTATGCTTTTATTAGAGTGGGATAAAAATAACAGAAATTACTTGTGAGAGAGAGACCTATGTCTTAATGAAATGTCTGTCCACCTTTACATTACCAGAGTACGAACAAAACTCCAAGCTTTTTCTTCCTTTTTCTCAGAATGTGGATAATAAGTGGTCCATTTTGTCTCTCCACATACTCTTGTCCCTATTGTATCTATTTTGAGATTCTCTGTTCAGAAATTGCGAATCTACTTTCTGATTTCTACAGCAATACCAAAATACTTCTAATAAATGAAGTAATTTCTCTTGATATTGGTAAATTTTCCAAAGTCAAAGCTAAATGTGTACATTTAGGAAAACACCTCCTATCTTAACTGAGAGAATTTTTTTAACTGCCATTGTCCTTAAAAGTACTCACCGTTTTTATAATATCAGTAATCTTTTCATTATTTCTCAAGCTTCCCAAACATGACTTTGTTTTCAGTTAATGAGGCTTGAAGAGAATCTTTAATAGACTGAAATGTAAGTAGCAATATATCTAGAAGTATACATCTTGAACTTCTTCAAAAACTCTCAAAAGAAAGAGTTCAAGGCTAATGGAAAAAGCTTGCTACTATACTCAAGACTGTATTGGAAAACTTTATCTTCACCTTCAGCATATGTGTTTAGATATTAATAACAGACACAGAATTGATTATTTGTAGAAACATGTTATAATGTGATTATATGCCATCTCCCATCTAATGGGAATTGATAACATTCCAAACACCTGAATGCTATAAACCTGCCATTATTTGGTAGGAAAATCAGAAAATGTTACAATGTCATGTTGCCTTGATATCCTGAACTAAACACACATTTTTTTAAAACCAAAACAAAACAATATTCTTTCTTGAAGGAAAAAACCCAAACAAACAAAACAAAACAGAAACAAATACCTAGAAATCATAACTTAAAATTTCCAGGTAAATGTCTTTTTCCAGCTTCCCAGTAAACCTTTGATTGAGTTTTGGAAACTAATGTAAAATGGCCTTGCCTTTGTTGTTGTTGAACATGCTTCTAGGGTTTTCAACAGTGTGGCAATAAAGGATAAAAACAGAAAGCTGAAGGAACAGGCCAACAGGAACCTCATGAATACCAACAGGAACAAGAGTGAAATATCACAGAATGACATAGAGAAGCAATAGAAGCTGGACATCAATGTGCTAGATAGCAGCTCTGCAGAAGGATATGTGTCTTTCTATGTCTGAGATATGTGTCTCAGTGGACAGGTTGAACCTGAGTGAGCACTGTGCCGTTGTGGTGACGAATGGTAACTGCATACTGAGCTGTATTAGTAGGCACATAGCCAGCTGGACAGAAATTATTACTCCCCTCTATCTGGCATATATGAAACCATATCTGACACACTATGCTCGATTTTGGGCCCCTAACTGCAGAGAGTCTGACAGAAGGCTATGTATAGGAGCTGAAGAACACAGGTTATGAGGAAAGTCTGAGGGAGGTGGTTTTGTTTAGCTGGCAGATGAAAAACCTTTAGGAGAACCTGATTGCAGTTTTTCACTACTCAAAAGGAGCAGGTGATTATAAAGAAGACCTAGACTATTCTCAGGAGTGTGAAGCAGAAAACAATGGGAATGGTCAGAAGTTGCAGAAAGAGAAATAAGACTTATATGAGGGTGGAGGAATTCAAGGTAATCAAAAAGAGCTTCTACCAACAACTGAGTGTATGAAAGTTTTAAACTGCTATTACAAAACAAATTTTTGATTCCTGACAGCTCTACAAGAGAGGCTGACAACTCTCAGAGCTCAGAGACTAAAAGGAAAATAAGAGGTACGTAACGTCTGCACTGTCTGATTTTGGTAGTGGGAAAAAGTAGTTTGGAAGAAAAATGTTAATATTTTTTATTTTTTCCCAGAATGATGAACAGGGGCCTGACTCTCATAAAGTGCTGGTGATGTGTAATGCACAGGAATAAAATTTGCTTTCTTTGTTTTTTAACAGCAATGCTGTATTCCTGTATTTAACTGTTCTCTGCCAATGGATTAGACATTTTTCTTGTTTGCAATGTTGTTGTATTTCTAGTATTTTCCACATTCTAACTTGTGCAGCTTGGTTGGACCCCTGGAGATCCATCTGATTTTTCTGAGAATCTGTAGTTCAAGTATTTACTTTATTTGTAACTTTCTGCTCTTTGAGAAATATTTTTTTATATTTTGGTCTCAAATTTAGGCCTAGTTAATTCACTGTTCTAGGCAATAACATATAGCTCTTATTTTGATATTTTAATTCTTTCCTTTTCAGGTAGACAAATGTCATGGGGAATGAAGAATAAAAAATAAATTGGCCAAGTCACTCTCACGTCTGAGGTTAAAATACTACAAACGCATAGAGTGAATATCATTTAAATAAGTAGTACAAGCAAAACTTCAGAGGACAACAGCCTGAAATTCAGATGTCTTTAAACTGGTACCTAAAATGTTCGTAACAGATCCCACAGGTGGAACAGAGACAGTTGGTTTGATACAGAGTTCTGTATCTTACATCACCAGTTTTCAGCACAGTAAGTGCTGATCATGTTGATCATAGTTGATCATGTGCTCTCTTATAAAAGAAGATGGTGATAAAATGTCTTTCAAAGACAAAATGTGTGGCTTACAGATCAATAGATTAATTATAATCAACAAAGACCACCATCAATGAATTCTGTTAAACAAGAGTTTTACAGTAAATAATAAAAGACTAAAACAAATCTGCAAACAATCAAGACAGGTTTCACAATCTTAATAGCAGTGCAAAACCAACCATATGCAGTTTAGTGAGATTTCTTGAGTTAGAGTAATATTATCATTGGATCTACTTAGGACAGTTTTTTACTGTGTCTGCACAGATGCTGTTAGTAAAACATTGGCATTTCAAAACAAGAATCTATTTCTTCTGAACTGGATGTCATAGTGAAAAGAAACATGAGGTTGATTTTATTAATGTTCAGCTTTCAAAACTGTTATGACATTCACTTGTTTACATCAGAGAAAAAGAGAAAATAGCACAGGCAGGAGGGCAGCAGTACCTATTTGTACAGTAAGATGGCATTAACTATTGGCGAGAAGCTATGTATGTTGGACAGTACAGTAAATGTGGTTGGCAATGCTAAACTTTAAAGAAGAAATCAGTAACTATTTATGAAGCTAGTGTTCATAAAAGCTGTTTGTTGATATACCCTGACAATGCACACACACACATAATTTTTGCAAAGAAGAAGAAATGATAATGAAAATATTGAACAAATTTAAAACCCTCCTAACAGTTTGATCTTCCGCCATTCTTTCTCTGGAATGTTATTTACTTTTACAGAGTTGAAAAAATGTTTTTACACTCAGGGAAACAGAACTGTATCTTAGTCTCCAAGGCTTTGCATGGGGACTCTTTAGTTGGAACAAGAGGAATTAAGAACATTAAAAAAAGCTATATGAAATTATTAGGTTTCTTTTTTTTCTTTTGGAGATGTTTCCTTTGGACTTAATTGGTGAGAAAAATATTCTTTACCATTTTCAAATCTATTTTCTTTATGTATGTCAGTAAGTAAATCCTGATTTTTTTTGTCGTTATTGTCAACACATTCTATCTCTTCTTACACATCAAAACTGTAAGTTTATTAGAATTGTTAGAAAATTCCCCTTTTAGAAAGCTTAAGCACTCCATACTTTAAAAGTAAATATGGTCTAAATATTTTAGGTTATGAGAACTAGAGCACTCATACTCCTGTGCTCTTTTACTTTTACTTATCTGATATCCCAAGCATGCAGTGAATGGAAGTTGTACAAACTTGTTTTGCTTTTAAAGTTAGAAATAATCCTTGAATTGCATACAGAACTGAAGACACCTGAGACTTTTTTTCTATTTAAAGGTAAATGATACAGGTAATGCTGTCACAGACTGGTGACTCTGCCTTGCAGAAGGTCACATTTTTTTTCTCAGTATACCCTGATAGAATACAGTCTTAATCAGTAGCAATCACTTATGAATGGACCTAGACATCCATTGCCAAAATTCAAACATGTTTCAAAATTTCTTCTGTTTCAATAAAATTTGTGTGAGTATCAAGCAATATTTAGAGTTATCTGCAAATTGGTTTACTTAGTCAGTGGCTAGAAAGTCTAGGTTTTAAAACACACAGCCAGGATCAGAGATCCCAGGGCTTCTAAAGTTATTGCTATTGAGTCAGAGATTCAGGTGGCATTCACATGTACAGGATTGTGTTACCTGTCAAAAGAATTTCAAAATGATAATTGTTTGGCTTGTATGGAAATTAAACCGAGTTTTGAAATATTAAAACCTTCCATGAAATGGGTTCTTTACTGCTCAACTCTAGTTGAGGTGGCTTCCCATGATAAAAAAGTGTATTTAAACACTGTCCATACTGTGTTTTGTAATAAAAATTTTTGTATAAATTATACATGGTGTTGAAATATTTTACTGTCCTTTACTAGTTGCTATTGTCACTGCTAACATAGTTCTAATTAATGAGTAGAAACCAGATTGAACCAGAGTCAAAGCAGTTTTGAATTTCTTCATTTCACACATTACACATGAACTAGTCCATACGTGTGTAATAAAAAAAAAATTCTTAAAAAATACTCTGTTAGTTTCAAACATCTATCCAGAGATGAAGAGATTGTTTCAGTTTCTTCTTTTATTCCATTTATCAAAATAATAGTTCATGTTCTTTCTTTCCTTTCAAACAGAGAGTCACTGGTACACATTTGTGATAAATTTTGGTGGAATAAGTACTAAAGTCTTCTGAAATGTTTACAAGAGCAAGTCACACAAGTAGAAGCATATATGAATATACATATTTTTCTGTATTGGGATTTCTAGAGATTATTTGAAAATTTAAACCAAAAATTAAACTGAAGAAACTTGTTCACTTCATCACACTTCACCTTGCTTCAACTTTTTTTTAATAATTATTATTTCATAATGAATGTAAAAAGTCCAAAGTCGTATGTCCCCAGGTTTAAACTATGCCTATAGAAATTAAATCTAGATCTGTGTGATTCGGAGATTTTTTGTACGTTTCTAATGAGGCCATGGTGTGCCTCATCGGGCTAATGTTTGTGCAATAAAAGATAAGAAGCTGTGGCATTGACTTTAGTGTCTGTTGTACAAGCCAATGGAATACTGGGTAGAGAAGGTCTACTGAGTCAAGCCTGACTTGAATGTCATCATCACCATTTCTATCTATATTTCTTTCTAGATTAATGTTTCAGATATACATCACATCTTTCTTTACAGTTCAGATACAGTTGCAAGCAGAACACGGCAGCTTTACAATTCACTTAATTACCCAAGTCAAACCCCAAGGTAACTCTACAATGTAGGTTTAAATTTCTTTTCTTCAGCTGATTTCACCTGTCTGGGGAGTTCCTTTTGGAATTTAAAAAAGGTCCGGAGGGTTATCTTGCTGAAAGATTGTAACAAGGAAGAAAGTTCATGTGCTGAGCAACAATTGTCATTTACCCTTTCAGCATTTAACAGTAGAGTAAAGGAACATGATAAAGTGTCTTTAAGTAGCCATAGAGATTTAGAGGAATATAATATTATTATTTTGTATTTTTTAAATTGCTGACTTTTTATGTTCTAATTGGTTTTGACAAGTGCAAGGCAAAAGCTCTCCATTAATGTGGGAGGAGGCAGAGGTACTGTTTCAACAGTTAGAAGTTTTTTAAGCTCTCAGGATGTTAAAATCCTGTCACAAGAGAGAGATTCTCTTGGCTTAGCTACCTTTTTTGGTCATTTTACCATCTCACAGAGTACTTTGGCAATCACAGCAACTGATGCATACAAAACTTACACTCAAAATGTCTTTAGTATATTATATTTTCTTTGCCTATAGTTTACCTTAAAGCACAGAGAAGCAGCAAGACTAGGAAACTCCCTAGTTGTACATAAGTGTTTTGTAGAATATCCATGTTTGCTGGATGGCTATTTAAAAATCTCTAAAATATAAGGGTACTAGAACTTCATTAAGTCATTCTGCTCTGAAAAATAAAGCAAAATTCTGAAAGGCTTAGTATCTTCTCAAAGCACCATGAGAAACAGAACT